>NC_142814.1:31237467-31487467 GCF_049724085.1 Artemia sp. Qi Xiang Cuo | reverse complement strand
AGTTAATTTGTAAAGACGTCCATTTAGCAAAAGAAAAGTAAAATTTTTATGCAAATAAAAGCTGCATTAACTAAAAAACGATCAGAAATTAAATAAAAAAACAAGTTTTTTAAACTGAAAGTAAGGAGCGACATTAAAACTTAAAAAGGAACAGAAAGTATTCCGTATATGAACGGGGATTTCCCCTCCTCACCACCTTACTCTTTACGCTAAAATTATACTCTTTAACAACACTTTATTTTTTAAAACAAAAAAAAACTTTTGTTCAAAGAGCGAAGCGCTGTGGAGCTGATAGTACCTATCATATATGTTCTACCTTCGTGTCGGGTCACTTTTTGATGTTCCTCCTTATTTTCAGTTTTAGAAACAGGTTTTTTTAATTTAATTATCAAGAAGAATCAAACCGTCATCAAAGGTTAATAATATATTCTACTAATCTAGTCTTTAAAAGTGATCTGCTATTAAGATTTTTAAATTTACTATTTAATTTTAGCATATTTGCTATAGAAGGGATTTGGTATCTAATTGAAAATTTATCTCTTTCACAATTAATCAAAGGGATTCTATACGCTCCAAAACGAGCCGACAAAGAAGCGACGAGCCTATATATATATATATATATATATATATATATATATATATATATATATATATATATATATATATATATATATATATATATATATATATATATATATATATATGGATGCCATTTGTATAGATTTGTAGTTTTAAAAGATTTATAGATAGATTTATAACTTTTAGAAAAACATGGCCTATTTTATTGTCAGCGTTAAAAGAAGATTAATTTGTGAAAGTCTGTTATACTTTGTTTCCCTTTGGAGCCTTTCCCTTAGGATAAAAGGATTGAAAGGTTTAGTGCCCTTTTTGATAGTAGAAAGTGATTGTAGGGCAACTAGCACCCCTCTTACGCCCACCATTTCCCCAAACACATCCAATCAAAATTTTGAGATAGCCATTTTGTTCAACGTAGTTTAAAGTTGTGTAAATTAGGTCTTTGAGGATGCTTGTATTTTGTTGTTCACACTGCACTTGCTATTTGTTATATTATCCGAGTTTGTTTGTTATCCCAGTATTTTTTAACGAAGGATGCCATTTGTATAGATTTATAGTTTTAGAAGATTTATAGATAGATTTATAGCTTTTAGAAAAACATGGCCTATTTTATTGTCAGCATTAAAAGAAGATCAATTTGTGAAAGTCTGTTATACTTTGTTTCCCTTTGGAGCTTTTCCCTTAGGAAAAAAAGGATAGAAAGGTCTAGTTCCCTTTTAAATAGTAGAAAGTAATTGGAGGGCAACTAACACCCCTCTTACGCCCATTATTTCCCCAAGCACATCCAATCAAAATTTTGAGATAGCCATTTTGTTCAACATAGTTTAAAGTTGTGGAAATTAGGCCTTTGAGGATGCTTGTATTCTGCTTTTTCCCACTACACTTGTTATTTGTTATATTATCCGAGTTTGTTTGTTATCCCAATATGTTTTAACGAAGGATGCCATTTGTATAGATTTATAGTTTTAGAATTCCAAGAATAATGGAAAACAGCTTTGAATTAGAAATTCAGGTAGCATTAGGTCTTTAGGATATAAATTTAGCGCTTTGTTCAATATTGTCCTGAAGCTGGAAAAAGATCCCTGCTTTATAGCTACTGAGAAATGATGCTATAACTAATTACTGAAAATGAGGGAGTCCAGAAGCCGCACAGAACGTGTTTTCTTTTAAACAAAAAAAAAAAAAGTATTAGTGAACATAATCGATAAAAATTATCCTTATAGAAAATATGATTTAGATGTATGTTGTGGATTTGGCTTTAAATAAAATTGTCTCGTCATTAGGTGATTAGATTCAGTTAGATGATTTTGAGGGAACGGAAATGACAGCGGAAATCTTAATTTAAATGATGTTATCCCTCATTGTTTTTTTCAGCTGCATTTGTGTCATATTGTGATAGCTTGTGCCTTGTTCCATATATTTCAATTTTGCTATAGGTTATACAATTCTGGTATAATCAAAGTTTCCTCAGCGTGAAATCTCACGAGATGAATCGCTCATTTGACCTCCATTATTTCTCATTCCTAGAATTTTTGTCATATTTAGTTATATTTAATAATTTGCCTGAGTACCATCTGACCCACAGACTAGACATATATGCAGTCATGCAGGTTCCCAGTTTTTCCAGTGAAGAGTTCTGGGTCATATCATGTCATGTGTAGCGCGTTTCTCCTTGGCTACTCTGTCGAGCGTGGGGAAAGAAAAATTTCTATACCTTTACTGTACTTTTATACGCTATCAGGAAATTAATGATCATCGTTATCATCATTTTATCTATAACCAACCACAAAAAGACTGAGGAGGAACCAGAACAGACGAAGTAAAAATCAAGAAAAAGAAAAAAGAAACGACAGGAAGAAAAACATATTTCGACAATTACAAAAACGGGACTAACAGAAATGATCAAAGATGGGAAGACTCCTAGAATTCAGTAGAAAAATCACGAATGCGCTTCTCAATAAGCCCAGCTGTGTTTATCAATTGATACTTTCTCTATAGAAAAGAGATACTTGTCCATGTTGGCAGTTCCATCAAATGCTTCGCAAATTTAATATATATATATATATATATAGTCTTTATTGAGAGTTCATACTGTGAACACCTCTGTTAGATGTAGTCTGGATATAGTCTCATTATTCAGTAAGACTCAATTGTGATTCCCCATTTACTTTTCATAATCAACCTTGAATTTGAACTTGGATTATTTAGCTATTTTATAGTGTGGATTATTCCCAACCAAATTCCCATGAGACTTTTTTATAACCAGTCTATCTGTGATTAATTCAGTGACTTTTACCTAATAAAGGAAATCTCATTAATTCAGTGACCTTGAAAACAATTTCTCGGACTACAAAGCTGTGACGTCACTGCCTGCTTGATTGGATTGAGTTTATATTGGCGTCGAATTTTGGCATTGTAACTAGTTTAGACTTGAACTTATTTACTACTTAAATGGATGAATGTGGTATAAATTGAACATATTCATGATTATGATGGAGCTTGTACATTCTGCGCTGCTAAACTTTGTGCAGTCGAATTTTCATGAAGGAGTGGATAATGAAATTATTGCCAAACTTACGGGTGACTTTTTTGATGAAAAGTCTATTATGATAGCTAAAACTGGGTGTATCCCATTTGAGCGCTTTCCCATTTGAGCGCCATGGCGCGCAAATGGGAAATTCCCATTTGCGCGCCGTATTTTCATTAGTTCAGTTGTGTCCCATTTGAGCGCCAGATAATATTTTGTGTATGTTAGGTGATATAGCTAGGTGATCAGGTAAATTTTTCGCAAATCATATTATTGACTTACGAATAAAGTAAACACACCACTCGATGCCTTTTTTAGGCTCTTTCCAAAGATAATAATCATTTTTGTCGGAAATGAATTTTACCCCCACCCCTCTGTATACCAATCCCGGGTATATATTTGCACTGGAGGGGGGTGGGGGTAAATTTTAAACTTAAAGCCAATGACCCTCAGAAATAAAATTTACACCCCCCCCTACTGAGCAAATATATACCCTGAATTGGTATATATAGGGGTGGGGGTAAAATTCATATCAGAAAAAATGATTATTCTATTTGGAAAGAGCATAAAAAAGGTATCGAGTGGTATGTTTACTTTATTCTTATGTCAATAATATCAACTGCGAAAAATTTACCGACGGGTCTTCATGTCTGTTTTCCTCATACAGTATATAGCGGTGGATACCGCATAATGCATAAGTACCTGTATATATCACTGAAGATTGCGCCATCTGTATTATTTCCAGAGTGTATGTGCCTGAGTTTGCTTGTTTGCTGTTAATGGGATAAAGTTATAGCAATACTTTGAGGTTGTTTTCATATTGATTTGTACCTTTTAATAGACAATTTTACAGTTAAGTTAAATTGAGTGATTCTCCAATCCCTAGAATAGGTCTTTCTTTTCGAACATCCTCACCAGCGCCATCTTTTTTCTTAAGTTGATTGGGGCGCCATCTATAAAGACAATTTCTCCCATATCATTAAGGTGCTGATTTCTACTGGGAGCAAGCAGAAGAGGGGAAGGAACCCCCCGCAAGCGCCGTACTGTACCCGCTGGTATTCAGTTACCCGAAAATTGCGGGGAAAAGGTGAGGGGGTACTTACGCTTCCCTTGTTCCTGGGTGATTTCAGTAGGCGATCATTCAGCGCTCGACGCGTGAAGGTGTATTGTGTGCGAAAGAAAATAAAACGTTCAAGATTCTGGACTACTTTCAGCTCTCGAGCAGTGAAGTTCGTTGGTATGACACAAGAGACTATTTACGAATATATATACGCGCCTGTCCTGAATTTCGCTCAGACAAGTTTGCGATATGCCGATATTTCCCGTGATGCGGTGGTTGCTACGGGAAGTAAATTTTACGGAAAAGACATTCTGTACGCTGCGCATTGCAAACTGAACGTTATTTTGCGGCAACTTGGAGATGAATATGTAATGAAGGACCGCCGAGCTGGTTTGCAGAGTGATGTTTTCATGGGTGATTTATACGATGCTATCAAGAATGCAGAAAACTCAGCCAATTTCACCTATAGATTTACTATCTGGAAAATTGGCGAAGTGCCTAGAATACCGCAAGATGTGCTGACTTCTCTTTCAATTAGAGTTAACGAGTGCACAGAGAAAATAGAGGGACTAATCGATCAGTGTAAGTTCTACTTTCCGTCAGGCCCTACTGTCTGGCCCCCGCTACCGAAACCAGAAAGACTTGAGAATCCTGTAGTGATAGCGAATGTGCCGGCGGAAAGCCTTGAATCATGTGCTAAACAGAAGGAATTTATCGAAAAGAACGGTGGAAAAGGACATATTCGCCAGATCACTCAACGAAAAGGTGGGTTAGTTGCCTTTCTCGATACGGCGGATTCAGCTCAAATCCTCGCAGACATGTTGAAAGAAAATGTCCGTGATGTCAAGGTTTCTTACCGGAAACCAAAGTTTTTAGCGGTGGCAAGATTCGTTCCTCCGGCAACCACAGAGGAAGAAATTATTGCTGCGAACTCCGAAGTTACGGAAGTCCACCGGTTCGGCACCTCTGGCACAGTGAAACTTGTATTTAAAGACTCGTTCGCGCGAGATCAGACAATTAAACGCGGAATATTTGTAGACTACACCCACTTCCGGGTTGAGGCCTATAAAGAGCTCCCCAAGAGATGTTTTAACTGTCAATCTTTCGAGCACCTCTCTAGTGCCTGCAGCAACGCTCCGAAGTGCTCTAAGTGCGCCGGTGCCCACGTCGCATCACGGACGTCCCCATGCACGTCCACCACAGTTAAATGTGCTCTATGCCCAGAAGGCCACAACACCCACCCCTCATACAGCATGAGATGCCCACTAGTTAGAAATGCTATGAAAAAGCCCACTACAACGAAATGACTTCTCTCTCCATCATCTGCCGAAATATCTATGGGCACAATTCAGTCAAACTAGACTACGTTAAAGAACTATGCCGTCAATTTAATGTTGTGTGCTTACAAGAACATTTACTCACCTCCGAAAATTTTGGTCTTTTCGAACAGTTGAATCAAAAAACTGTGTTCATGCATGAAGCAAAAAGGTCCTCAGTCCGTGGTCGACCTAGTGGGGGCACTGCTATCATAACGGACAGTTCGCTTGAATGTCAAAAGCTGGAATCGTGTGAGTTCTTCCTCGCTGTAGATTTTCCTGGCCCCGGGGGTTTTGTTCTGATCACGGTTTATCTACCAACAAACCTAAACACCCTCTCTTCCGAAAAACGGTTCTCGGAAGCTTGTGGCCGCCTCTCGCGCTTACTTATTAGGCTGGGCAATCGAAGAGTGCTAGTCTGCGGTGACTTTCAGTGCGACTTAACGAACCCATCAAATAAGCTCTCCGAAATCTTCTTCTCAGTAATCCCAGCTGGGTATGATCTCTGTGAAAAGACTGACACATATACGTACATCCATAATTCCGGGTCAACGACAAACATTGACCATGTGCTATGTAACTTCTCTCTAGGTGCTCCAGTCACCGTGGACTCTGAGCACACAGTAAGTGATCACCTTGGCTTATGCTTTAAGGCTAACTTCTTCCCGTGTAGGCCGAATAAGCCCCAAATTTATGCTACCAAGACTGAGTGGAATAAAATAAACGCCGACCAGTATAAACAGACATGTGATGAGATTCTCGGAAAGATAAAAGTTCCCTTTCAGCTCTTGATGCATGGCTCGAGTGATTCGGTAGCACTAGACATTTATTGTACTGAGATCATACATGCAATGAAAACGGCTGAGCAGGCTTCTGTACCCACTCGCCGTTTTAAACCTGGAATCAGCAAGCCTGGCTGGAGTCGCTCTCCAAAAGTAAGGCAAGCCAAAGCTCGTGCTAAGTTTTGGCTGAGATTATGGCGCGATTGCGAGAGGCCTAGGTCAGGTGTAGTGTTTGAGCAGTTCCGCAACACGAAAAAAACTTATAATAAGGCTGTAAGTGATCTTAAAGCTGCCGAAGCCGAACTTGCTTCCCAAGAAGCAGCAAATAATCCTGTATCTATGTGGAAGTCTTTTAGACAGTCTAAACCAGTGACAAACCCTGCTAGTAACATACCTGAGGAGCAGTGGGTAAAACATTATAGTGAAGTTTTTGGGATTAAACATGCCCAACTAACAACCGAAAGTGATAGTGAGCTCTCACGAGCTTTTGCGTCCCTCTTGAGCCAACGGAACTATTTTACCGTCTCAATAGGCGAAGTGCTCCAGGTTATTAAGCAGCTGAGAAAGGGCAAGGCTCCCGGGCACGACGGAATTGTGACTGAACACCTCCGCTGTGGCTCACCTCTGCTCATTGAGCACTTGACGCTGTTATATCAAATGTGCCTTGATTCTGGTGCAGTCCCTAGGTCGTTTGCCCTAGGTATTGTGTCTAATGTCTTGAAGAAGGGAAAAAATCGTAACCTCTGCTCTAGCTATAGGCCTATAACAGTTTCTAGTACATTAAGCAAAGTGTTAGAGAGACTTCTGTTACCTGAGCTGTTACGAAAGTGTAAAATTGACAATCGACAATTCGGGTTCCGTCGCCCCCTCGGTTGTGCATTTGCACATCGCCTTCTTACGCGTATAGTATCGAAAGCTCAGAATCAATCACGGACTCTTTTAATTTGTGCAGTAGATGTGTCCGCGGCGTTCGATTCGGTAATTCATTCAAAGTTAATTTTGAACCTGCTGCACCAAGGTGTGAACCCACATGTAGCGGCCGTCCTATGGCACTGGTATTCGAGTAGCCTTATCCGTGTTAAGTTGAGTAGTGAACTCCTGTCGAAACCGATTAAGCTTCACCGGGGACTGCGTCAAGGGTCGGTTTTAAGCCCTGTACTCTTCAATTCACTAACCTCGTCGGTAACAAAAAAGATTAACGGTGGTTTTAACACTGAATGTATGGATGTGAGCCTACTGTGCTACGCAGACGACATATTACTGGTGAGCACATCGCTTTGTAACCTTCAAGCTAATATCGATCTCCTAAGTCGAGGTTATACTAATATTGGTCTGGGTATTAACCCTGCTAAAACAGAATTTCTTGTATTTGAACCCCCGCGTGCGCCGTCTGAAGTTGCCCGTCGCGAGGCTACCCGTGTTACCGTTGCAGGGCAAGTAGTACTTCCAAGCCGCAAGTTGAAGTACCTAGGTATCACATATGGAAGCGACCTCAGAAGCTCGTGTGCTCTTTTTGTTGACCAGGTTCTGTCGGGTTTTCGGTCTGGGTATGCTAAACTTGCAGCCCTGAAGTTTAAATTTAATAAGCATATCCTTGCTAGGTTGTATCGTGCCGTCGCTCTTCCCTTTGCTCACTACATCTCACCCGTTTGGCATTGGCTATCGAATTCGGATATGTTGCGAATCCGTTCAGGCTTTTGCAAATATTTAAAGTTTCTGCTTGGTCTGCCACTTTACCTCCGTAACACTGGTCTGCTAGAAAAGTATCATATACCTGATCCTGTTGAGTTCATGCCGAATTTTGAAAAACAAGCTCTCGTGAAACACAGGGCACTATTATTTGATTTCCCAGCGACTTTCTTGCTTGATAGTTGAAGTGTGATTTGTTTGTATTTAGTAGATTATTATGTTCGGTTGATTTGTGTTCGTTTTTATTTTCTCTTTTCTTTTGTTTTGCTCCGCTTCTTCATGCTTATTTTTTATAGCGGGTTTGTAATAAATTATTATTATTATTATTATTATACCTTTAGTAGTAAATATATATGGTATACATAAATACTATATATATTTACTTAGTTTATAATACTATAAATGGAAGTTATTTTCACAACCATTGACCCAATAAAATCCTCAGTTTTGTTCGTTGTCTTCGTGGCAATAAATATTTCTACAGGTCAATGTGGCAGCAAACCACGCTTCATCCACCGCAAAATCACAATTTTGGGTTTGGCGCTCAAATGGTACTCCGTGGCGCTCAAATGGGAACAAAATTCCATGGCGCTCAAATGGAACAAAATTCCGTGGCGCTCAAATGGGAAAGCGCTCAAATGGGAACACCCCCTAAAACTGACCTATGGTCTCGAGTGTTCGTGGGCGAACGTGTGCCTCGACGGCAAGGTGATCTAGCTAATTACCGTCATATAAAGGATATAATTGAGACCTTTCAGAAATGCGAGTCTGATTATTTTATTTTGCCTACTTACGTGATTATTTTGCCTACCGAGGTTCCTGTCATTCCAGCCGTTGCATATTCAAGCCTCGCATCAAGGCTTCTAAACATTGACTCCGAACTCAAGCAAATCCGTGAGAAAATTGTGTCTTATGATCTAAATTTCCCTCCTCTTAGTGACCCCAGGCCCCAGCCAATCGCTGATAATCAGGCCATTATTGTCATTTCAAAAGTCCGTCTCACCTTAATAATCCTGCAAAACGCCGTGAAGTGATTGACCTTATACCTGGTCATGAATGTATTCATAGCATAAAGCCCTCCGGCGATAAATTGGTGGTGCGGATTGATCAGACTGCTGCTAAGGGCTTTTGCGATTCTGTTCCCTCTATTATGAGCAACTGTGACGTCAAAGTAAATGAAACAAAATATATAGGTATTGTGAAAGGTTTATCAAACGCCTTTGACGTGAGCATGCTAATTGGCTGTGGCAATATTAAGGATGCAAAACGAATTGGCAATTCTTTTGCTGCTAAAGTGTTTTTTGAAAATGCAATTGCTCTTGCTAATGCACTGAAGCTTGGCGTGAAAGTTGGTTATGAGATTTTCCGTGTTCATGAGTTCCAGCGTCCACCGAGGTGCTGCTATAATTGCCAATCACCTAATCACTTGAAGTTGTCTTGTAATAACCCTAAACGTTGCTCCCGCTGTGCAGAAGAGCATGAATCGTCGCACAAGTCCCTGTGCCAGACTACCCCTAAATCTGCTAATTGTCATGGCAATCATGTTTCATTTTCTCTAAAATGCCGAATCCTTCGTAATGCAGTAGCTAAACGTTCTAGTCAGCTAAGAAAATGACTCTTAAAATCGAATTTTCTATATGCTCATTCAACATTAACGGAACGAAGGATAAGGATGATTCTTTGAACCAGAAATTATCTAATTTCGACATTTTGTTTCTACAAGAACATCTTTTGCCTTTGGTGAGTTTGAACTCCCTTGGCAGGAGTAAAGAACACTTGGTTTTCACTAGAAGTGCCCAAAAAACTTCTAGGAGACCTTCAGGCGGGCTGGCCTGCATATTAAAACATAAACTACTCCCGCTATCCCCTGTGTGTTATCGTGAATGTGGTTATTTCATTGCAATTTGTCTTGGTAACCTAGTTCTTATTAATCTATACCTCCCTTGCGACCAAAGATCATTTTCCTCTCTAACAAAGTATGCTAAACCATGTGCATCGCTAACGACCCTTCTTATTAGTGTTGAGAGAAATGGATTGGATTGGATCCTTGTAGGCGATATGAACTGTGATATAAACTCTACCTCAACACGAACTGATTTATTTTTGGATTCGCTACCTAATGGCTATCGGGTTTTGGATAAAGACGCATCCCATTCATACATACATAATAGCGGTTCATTGTCTGATATTGATCATTGTGTTGTTTCTTCCGGTGTTTCTATTAGTGATATTCAAATTAATTAGGATGAAAATTATTATGACCATCTGCCCCTTTCAGCCACTGTCACCATCAATATGACTTGTGCTGAACCGAACTTATGTGCTAATTACAAAAAGTGGATAATCAAATGAGACTGGAATAAAGCAAACTGGCCTCTATATCTATCAACCCTTGCTCTTCTTCTGTCTACAATTAAAGTTTCATTTAATTAACTCTGTACCAGTATTATCTCCCCACAAGCTCGAGGTCATCTGAATATATATTACAGCCAGGTTGTTTCTTGCTTGAAAGAAACCGAAGAACTGGCTGTCCCGCTTTGTCGTTTTAAGCTTAGTACTATAAGCTCAATGTGGAAATCTGACCCTGATTTAAAAATTGTGAAAAATAGTGCAAAATTTTGGCTTAGAATTTAGGTAGCGTGCGGCCACCCTTTAAGGGGTCACCTTTTTGACATTAAACAGAAAACGAAGTTGGAGATTAAACGTTATCTTCGCAAAGTAAGTTAAAATGGTGTAGAATTTACGAAGACTACCAGTCAATGGAAACAAGTGATTAATGTCGCGAAATTTCATTTACCTTCTAATGCCGGTCAGATCTCTAATGCCTTTTGAATTAATCATTATAATAAGATTTTCAATATTATGATTGTGCAGTTCACTCTCAATTTGTTAACCTCTGTTCTTATGTATTACCTGCGACAATTTACCAAGGTCATGTACCTCCCGTTTCTGCTGACCGTGTGATTCGTTGTATTAAGAATTTAAAATCTAAATCATGTGATATTGATGGTATTAGTGTTTTTAACCTTCATATTGATTCGAAAGAATTGATTTATCATTTGCAGTTATTATTTCAAATTTGTCTACGTACGTCTTTGGTGCCTGATTCTTTTTTGTGCGGGAGCGTCACTTCGATTCTTAAACGTGGGAAAGATCCGACTAATTGCACATCATATAGACCTATTACGGTAGCTTGTTCGCTGAGCAAAGTTTTTGAATATGTCCTGCTTCCTGAAATTCTTCCAAATGTTGATTATGTGTCCAATCAATTTGGGTTTAAACCAAATATTGGATGCCAACATGCACATCGAATTCTTACTTCTTTTTTAATTCAAGCACAAAAAGACGGATCTGAAGTTCATTTATGTGCGTTAGATATTTCAAAAGCTTTTGATTCGGTTTGTCACAGCCAACTATGGTATTCTCTTACCCAGCTTGGAGTGAATTCATCTGTTAAATGTGTCCTTCGTTTTTGGTATGCAAATTCATATGTTCGATTTCGGTCAGTAGAGATCTTTTTTGGTAATATTCCAATTCGGTCTGGACTTAGGCAGGGAGGGGTTCTGTCATCATACCTTTTTAATGCTTGTTTATACCCTGTGCTTTCTCGTATTTTTCCATCGTGTTTTACGGGTCTAACTAATTTATCTTATATTGCTTATGCAGATGATTTATTACTTATTAGCCGTTCAAAATTCACCCTAGCTAAGTCTACCCAGTTTGTTTCTAAGCTTTTGGAAAAAATTGGCCTCGCGCTTAATGCTGAAAAATGTGAATATTTAGTTTTCAATGCTAAAAACCCAAGTAGTGATTTGAGTTGTAGTTCTTTTTCAGTTAAGCTGGCTCCTGCGTTGCGTTGGCTCGGGATTAGTATCTGCTCTTCTATTTCAGCTATCCGTGCTAGTTCACTTGCAGATATTAAGAATAAGCTTAAAGCAGGTTATGCTAAAATTGTTCCAAATCGTGACCGACATTCTCGTAAGGCATTGGCTAAACTATATTCTACATATTGTGACCATTCCATTCTTTTTCTATCAGGTTTGCACCCATTTTTTAATAATAGTGATATGCAGGATATTAGAGTTTTGTATTTTCGTTACTGTAAATATCTTTTGTATTTGCCTCGTTGGTATAGAAACCGTAAGATTATTAGAATATTTAATGCAACTGATATATTGACGTCATATAATAAGTTGGACTCCAAGTTAAAAGATGAGGCCTGCAAGCGGTTGGGTCCTTTTCATCCTCTTGTGCGATTGTTTTGATTTGTATTTTTTATATTGATATTATTTTGCATGTGTTTTGTTTTTGTATGTCTTTACTTTTTATTTTCTTTTGTTACTCCACTTTTTTATAATTGTTAGTGGGTCAAAAATAAATTATTATGATATATTATTATATATATATATATATATATATATATATATATATATATATATATATATATATATATATATATATATATATATATATATATATATATATATATATATATATATATATATATATATATATATATATATATATATATATATATATATATATATATATAAGTAGTAAGGGTGTATAAGATTGAAACCCTACATTCAACCCTACCAGAATATGCTCAAAAGTGTATAAGATTGAAACCCTTTATTCAACCCTACAAGAATATGGTCAAAAGTGTAATAGATTGAAAACCTACATGAGAATATACATTGGAATTGCGCAAGAAAAACCCATGGCTGTGTCATTAAACTTACACGTGAATATTTTTTTTTTTTTTTTTTTTAATCGAAAACTAGAGATTGCCAAATTGCGTATTTAGGAATGGTGGTCAAACATGTTTTGAGAGTATGGTCATAATTAATCGAAAACTAGAGATTTTCAAATTGCGTATTTAGGAATGTTTTTTTAGGGAAAGCTGTCAATCACCCATGTTTTATCCACAGTTCCATTTTTGAAGTATGTGCTATCAAGAGCGGTTTCTGATTTGTTTTGGAGAAATGCCGTTAGCCAACAATAGCTTGATCTGAATGTGTCGTTTCATATGATTTCCGAAGTTGATCTTATTAAGACGGAGAAAAAAAGAAAAGGGTTTAGTATCTGCGAAAACTTCAATGTGTTGTCAAGATAAAATATTTTAGAAATAAAAAAATTTAACAAGAAATTTCTGAAAAGTGTTTTGGGGGAGATGGGGTGATTGTGTACTGTATAATACACAAGTGATGTTTGGACAGTGTTGTCAATTTAAAATAGTTTAACGTTATACTATACGAAGAAGTTGATACTAAGAGGGGTGTAGATGACAGGAAAAGAATTGTAATAACGAATAGCTTTACTTCTTCGAAGTGTTCCATATAATACATAAGTGGTGGGGTGATGGCAGAAGGATCTCTTACCGGATGAATTAGTTGAAAATAAAGTTTTAACAAGAAATGTCTGAAAAGTGTGATCAGAAATTAAGAATTGTCTTGAGGGGGGAATTTTCCATGGAAAAGGGGAAGGATATTTTTACAAGAAAAAAACTTCAAATTTATTTGGAGGGGGTAGCTAACTTCATATACGGGATAATTTTCATTCGTCTTAGTTTTTAACGATGCTCCTTATTTCTAGTTCAAAATGCTTATTTTTTAATTTAATTGGGAATGAAAAGTCAAAGTCTAACATAAAGAACAAGGTATTTCGGAGGGGGTAGCTCACTTCATATACAGGATAATTTCCATTCGTCTTAGTTTTTAACGCTGCTCCTTATTTCTAGTTGAAAATGCTTATTTTTTTATTTAATTGGAATGAAAAGTCAAATTCTAACATAAAGAAAAAGATATTTTGGAGGGGGTAGCTAACTTCATATACGGGAAAATTTCCATTCCTCTTAGTTTTTAACGATGCTCCTTATTTCTAGTTGAAAATGCTTATTTTTTAATTTAATTGGGAATGAAAAGTCAAAGTCTAACATAAAGAACAAGGTATTTTGGAGGGGGTAGCTCACTTCATATACAGGATAATTTCCATTCGTATTAGTTTTTAACTATGCTCCTTATTTCTAGTTCAAAATTCTTATTTTTTAATTTAATCTGGAATCCAAAGTAAAAGTCTAACGAAAAGAACAAAATATTTCGGAGGGGTTAGATAACTTCATACACGGGGATAATTTCCATTCGTCTTAGTTTTTAAATATGCTCCTTATTTATAGTTGAAAATTATTATTTTTTAATTTATTTGGGAATGAAAAGTAAAAGTCTAACATAAAGAACAATGTATTTCGGAGGGGGCAGCTCACTTCATATACTGGGTAATTTCCATTTGTCTTAGTTTTTAACTATGCTCCTTATTTCTAGTTGAAAATGCTTATTTTTTAACTTAATTGGGAATGAAAAGTCAAAGTCTAACATAAAGAACAAGATATTTAGGAGGGGGTAGCTCACTTCATATACGGGAAAATTTCCATTCGTCTTAGTTTTTAACGATGCTCCTTATTTCTAGTTGCAAATGCTTATTTTTTAATTTAATTGGGAATGAAAAGTCAAAGTCTAACATAAAGAACAAGATATTTCGGAGGGGGTAGCTCACTTCATATACGGGATAATTTCCATTCGTCTTAGTTTTTAACGATGCTCCTTATTTCTAGTTGAAAAAGCTTATTTTTTAATTTAATTGGGAATGAAAAGTCAAAGTCTAACATAAAGAACAAGGTATTTCGGAGGGAGTAGCTCACTTCATATACAGGATAATTTCCATTCGGCTTAGTTTTTAACGATGCTCCTTATTTCTAGTTGAAAATGCTTATTTTTTAATTTAATTGGGAATGAAAAGTAAAAGTCTAACATAAAGAACAAGATATTTCGGAGGGGGTAGCTCACTTCATATACGGGATAATTTCCATTCGTCTTAGTTTTTAACGATGCTCCTTATTTCTAGTTGCAAATGCTTATTTTTTAATTTCATTGGGAATGAAAAGTCAAAGTCTAACATAAAGAACAACATATTTCGGAGGGGGTAGCTCACTTCAAATACGGGATAATTTCCATTCGTCTTAGTTTTAAACGATGCTCCTTATTTCTAGTTCAAAATGCTTATTTTTAAATTTAATTGGTAATGAAAAGTCAAAGTCTAACATAAAGAACAAGATATTTCGGAGGGGGTAGCTCACTTCATATACGGGGTAATTTCCATTCGTCTTAGTTTTCAACGAAGCTCCTTATTTCTAGTTGAAAATGCTTATTTTTTAATTTAATTGGGAATGAAAAGTCAAAGTCTAACATAAAGAACAAGGTACTTCGGAGGGGGTAGCTCACTTCATATACGGGATAATTTCCATTCGTCTTAGTTTTTAACGAGGCTCCTTATTTCTAGTTGAAAATGCTTATTTTTTAATTTAATTGGGAATGAAAAGTCAAAGTCTAATATAAATAACAAGGTATTTCGGAGGGGGTAGCTAACTTCATATACGGGATAATTTCCATTCGTCTTAGTTTTTAACGATGCTCCTTATTTCTAGCTGAAAATGCTTATTTTTTAATTTAATTGGGAATGAAAAGTCAAAGTCTAACATAAAGAACAACATATTTCAGAGGGGGTAGCTCACTTCATATACGGGATAATTTCCATTCGTCTTAGTTTTTAACGATGCTCCTTATTTCTAGTTGAAAATGCTTATTTTTTTATTTAATTGGGAATGAAAAGTCAAAGTCTAACATAAAGAACAAGGTATTTCAGAGGGGGTAGCTAACTATATATACGGGATAATTTCCATTCATCTTAGTTTTTAACGATGCTCCTTATTTCTAGTTGAAAATGTGCTGTACTGTGGGCCGAGTTGCTAGCGAAAAACCCATGTGAATGACTTGAAATAAAAAAATTTAATAAGAAATGGCTGAAAAGTGTTTTGGGGGAGATGGGTATTAGTCTCTCATAGGCGTGTGTTGTCTGAAACCTATAAAAATAAACTATTTCCGTAAAATCTGAGCTAATAAGGGTTTTGACCGTAAACTATAGTTTTTTTTGTAAGAAAATTATGGAAAATACAATTCTCTGGTACAGGTGTGAAACTTAACTCTATTTTTGGATTGAAAAATAAAACTATATCCGTAATATCTGAACTAATAATTCAATATTTTTTTTTCATAAAAACAAACTTTTTTTTTTAACTTCGAAATTTTTCAACTTTATTTATTTTTTATATTTTTGTAAGTATCTTAAAATGTCAAAATATGCTTACGGTTCTAACAATTGTGCTCTATGATTGGTCAGAGACACGATGTGGCTTTCCCACTGGTATTCTATGACCGATTATCGACAATACCTAGTCTATTGCATGTATTAAGTCAGTATTTTTTAAGCAATGGAACGATAAACAAATAAGTCATATCTTTAAAAAAAAAAGTGAAGATGGAGCATTTTAATAGAGTGTGTTTAAATAACAAGGTTGTTGTAGCATTGAATCCCGACAAGGAGAAGTATTTAAACTATGAAACAAGTACGAGTGGTAGCACTATTGGAAATGTATGCGTGCATTGTCATGACAGTAAGGAATTAAATTTCTTTGGAATACCGAAAAAATTCAACTCTTATGATGGTGGTTATGCGAGATTGAGATCTCCAGAGATGATTGCACTCAAAGAGAATGCTAACATAAAAGTAATTGTTGATGATAGAGGACAACTCCTTGCTACTGCTGCAGGTAACACATTACCTACGGATTCATCCAATCATCAGCTTTCAGGTATTAGCATTCAACGGAAAGCTAATTAAAGAGAGGCCCACTCTGCTACTAATATCATGAACCATATCTTGTTTACGTGCCGAAACTGTTACCTGAGTAAAAATAATGTGTTAATAGACAGTGAAATTGCCAGAAAAATAAAAATGGCATTGTCAGAAAATATCACTACGGAATATAAAGATAAAACGATGAAAAACAAAGCACAAGCAAACGTTACTGGCATTGATCAAACCGTCAATGAATCAAATAATACCAAAGACGAAAAGCATATTGAGCCTGTTCATGAGACACCAGTAAAAATTGTGTATGATTCAAAATGGAATAATGATTATTCTACTGATTACGAACTAAGAGAAGACAATATCTACAATATCAAGACAGAACAGGGTGAACTATTTTAAGGAACAGATTCAAAATGTCCAAAGTTAATCATTGATATTAATAATGTATCATAATATATTTTTATATTAATATTCTACATAGCGTTATTTCATTAAAAATATTACATTGTTATGTGTTCATTATATTTTAGAGTAAGCTAGCATATCAAGCGTTTAGAATGTCCATTAAAACATTGGAGATGTAAGAAAAGGAATTTGCGTACATCTATTGTCAGACAAACTATTTCAGTAAAATCTAAGCTATTAAAGGTTTTTGATCGTAAACTAGTTTTTTGTAAGAAAAATATGGAAAACACAATTCTCTGATTCAAATATGAAACTTAAGTCTATTTTTGGATCGAAAAATAAAAAGATATCCCTAAAATCTGAGCTAATAAGGGTTTTTGACCGAAAACTCTAGTTTCTTGTAAGAAAATTATGGAAAATACAATTCTCTAGTTCAAATGTGAAACTTAAATCCAGTTTTGGATACTCATAATGATGAGGACTGATGGTTCTAATTCAATATATATATTTTTTTTTTAACTTCGAAATTATTCAACTTTATTTATTTTTTTATCTTTTTTTGTACGTATCTTAAAACGACAAAATATCTTTCTTGAATTCACCTCTTGGATACACAATACAGAAATTAAAAAAAAAAAATTATTTCCAGACTTCATTTGCATGCAATAGATACCGAGAGTTCTATGACTCCTCCCCGCAATGAATTCTAAGGGTTTTATGAGTCCTCCCCACCATGAATTCAGATTGTTTTAGGAGTCATCCCCCTAGCCATAACTCCATTCAACCTTGAGCGAAGGTATAAAAGTTTGATGATGTATCTCTCTTCTTAACAACTACATTAATAGCTTTTAAGATGGTAGGACTCTATGACACAGAATTTATCGGTTTTAAAAAATCATCTTTTGGTGTTATATTTGAATGTGTATTTTTATTATTGTCAATGGAACTCGAAGAAATTGACTGTTATCATTGGATAGTGAACTATAACATGTTTGAGTATGATAAAAGCTTGTGGAGTACTACATTACATCGTATAAACAGACTGGGATTCTACGATGGAGTGATTACACGACTTAATAATAGTGGTCAGGAACTGAGAAATATCCAGGAGGAAGTCAGTGAAATTTGAAGCTTTTTCGGGCTTGAAGCACTCTATGTAAAGGGTAATGTACCTACAGATAAAGTTTTAATTCAAAAGTTTGACCCTAAGATTCCAATTTTCAATCTAGAAGAATTTAAGTGTCCTAAATTTGAAGGGCTTTATCACCGTCCTGAAGAGGAGGTCAGGTTATTCGCGCACTGGATACCTAACGACATACCTGATCGTGATAAATGCATTAGACATGGTAACAACTATTCTATATCATGGGACCAATCGTTTCTGGATGTTTAAGAGTAAACGTGTGTATGACTATGTGTCATAATATAATTTTGTATTAATATTCTACATAGCATTATTTCATTAAAAATATATTATGCATTACATTGTTATGTGTTTATTATTTTTAGAGTAAGCTAGCATATCAAAAGTTTAGAATGTCTATTAAAATAATCGAAGATGTGAGAAAAGGAATTTTCATACATCTATTGTCAGATACAAGAGGTAACATTGACAAAATCTAGGTATCAGAATGAATAAATTCTTTATCAACATCCGTTGTTGGACCCCTTTCTTTATATTATGATGTCATCACAGGTTCGATACAATCTCCCTGGGATAAATACGATTTCTTTCTTAAAATTGTTACCTATTTAGATTTTTCTTATGACTGGAAATGTCAATTAGCCAGTTTTAAGAAGAAAAATACTATGTAGCCGATTTTGAGGCCGGGTCCCTTCAATGCTCCACAACAGGCGCGTAGATACTGATTCTCGTTGTCATTTATCTTGTAACCTCAGACGATATAAGCCTCTTCTTGATGTCATGGAGTCAACATAGGTTCGATAAAACCACCGTGAAAAAAATACGAATTCTTCCTTAAAGTTGTGATCTTTTTAGATCATTTTAGTGGCCAGAAATATTAATGTGCCAGTTAAGAAAAAAAACAACAACTATGTAGCTGATTTCGAAGCCGGACTCACGAACTCGGCATGTTGTAGGCTTTTATATATTGATTATTATTGTAAGTGGGAGCCTCAAAATGAATCAGCATTGTTTGCTACTCTTTTTCTGAGAAAATGGAGGGCTCCCCAGGGAACACATAGAACGTTGATGGGTCCCCCTGACTTGGAATAAAGGAATGCCATAAACTACGCAACAATTGCGTAGTTTATAGTATTTTTGTAGATTTGTACTGAGCTTTGTGCCACATTTTGCTCTATAAAACTTATTATATGTCGTTAAGAAAAATCTTTTTGGTAAAAAAAGACTGTGGGGTCGTGATAATCCTAAAGACATTATTAGTAGAAAGGCCTTATTGACTACAAGGGGGAGTCCATATATGGGCATAGAGTCCCTAGGGAGAACACGTGGTTAATGGGGTCAATGACCTCTTTTTTCCAAGGTCGATGTTGTTGTTGTTGTAAGTGCACGCTCTCAGTCAATGTCAAGGTCGATTTATTTGTTGTTGTTGTTGTAAGTGCACGCTCTCGGAGAATGTCAAGGTCGATGTTGTTGTTGTTGTAAGTGCACGCTCTCAGCGAATGTCAAGGTCGATGTTGTTGTTGTTGTAAGTGCACGCTCTCAGCGAATGTCAAGGTGTCAAGAAATAGGAAACAGTATTTGTTGTTGTTGTTGTTTTGGGCACGCTCGAGGCGAATGTTATGAGTATCCAGAAATAGGAAACAGTTAGATCACGTGTTTCCTTCTCAGCCAATCAGAGGCTCGAGGCGAATGTTATGAGTTTCCAGAAATAGGAAACAGTTAGATCACGTGTTTAACCTAACCTAACCTAACACCAAATTTGGGAATAGAGTCATTAGGGAGAACACGTGGTTAATGGGGTCAATGACCTAAATTTCCAAGGTCGATGTTGTTGTTGTTGTTGTTGTTTTGGCCATGTGCATAGTCGTTAGGGAGAACACGTGGTTAATTAAAGCGATTGGGAATTTGGAACACCTGTGCTGTCAGTCATTAATCAAATTGTTTCCGGGCAAAGTTTAATAATTTCTGACAGGTACTGTCAATCATTAATCAAATTGTTTCCAGGCAAAGTTTAATAATGTCTGATAGGTGATGTCAAGATTGATTGATATGTCACGAAATGGGAATTAATTTGTTGTTTCTAAGGGGAATTATTGATTCAAGAAAGGGGAATTAATTTGTTGTTTCTAAGGGGAATTATTGATTCACGAAAGGGGAATTAATTTGATGTTTCTAAGGGGAAGGTGGGGAAGAGATATATTGATTGCGTAATCGAAGGGAGAGAATTCCTGAGAAATTGATTGCATAATCGGTAGAACCCTATAAGGAGCTCGTGACGGGAATCCATTTATGAGCATAGAATGACGTAATCAACTAGGACAAATGGATTTCTGTGAAATTGATTACATAATCGGTAGAACCCTATCAGAAGGTCATGACGGGAATCCATTTATGGGCATAGAATGACGTAATCAACTAGGACAAATGAATGTCTGAGAAATTGATTACATAATCGGTATAACCCTATCAGAAGGTCATGACGGGAATTCATTTATGGGAATAGAATGACGTAATCGACTAAGACAGTTGGATTTCTGAGAAATTGATTACATAATCGGTAGAACCCTATCAGGAGGTCCTGACGGGAATCCATTTATGGGCATAGAATGACGTAATCAACTAGGACAAATGGATTTCTGAGAAAAATTGATTACATAATCGGTAGAACCCTATTAGAAGGTCATGACGGGAATTCATTTATGGGCATAGAATGACGTAATCGACTAAGACAAGTAAGTTACTTTCTTTATGCCCCTCCTAAACCCATTTCCCAAGTTGAAGTACTTTTATTATTCACCCAAATATATATTTTACAGCTTTTAGGATACCTCGAAACCAATGAAATACTTTTCAAAGACCATTTCAGAACAATTTATTTTCTTAATGTCCCTCCTAAACCCATTTTACAAGTTGAAGTACTTATCTTTTTCACCCACAACTATACTTTACAGCTTTTTGGGTGTCACAACACAAAGAAATACTTTTCAAAGACCATTTCAGAGCAAGTTACTTTCTTAATGTTCCTCCTAAGCCCATTTTGCAACTTGAACGACTTATCTTTTTCACCCACAACTATACTTTACAGCTTTTGGATACCTCAACACCAAGAAATACCTTTCAATGACCATTTCAGAGCAAGCTACTTTCTTAATGTCCCTCCTAAACCCATTTTCCAACTTGAAGTACTTATCTTATTCACCCACAACTATACTTTACAGCTTTTTGAGTGTCCCAACACAAATAAATACTTTTCAAAGACAATTTCAGAGCAAGTTACTTTCTTAATGTCCCTCCTAAACCCATTTTGCAACTTGAAGTACTTATCTTTTTCACCCACAACTCTACTTTACAGCTTTTTGAGTGTCACAACACCAAGAAATACTTTTCAAAGACCATTTCAGAGCAAGTTAGTTTCTTAATGTTCCTCCTAAACCCATTTTGCAACTTGAAGTACTTATCTTTTTCACCCACAACTATACTTTACAGCTTTTTGGATACCTCAACACCAAGAAATACTTTTCAAAGACCATTTCACAGCAAGTTACTTTCTTAATGTTCCTTCTAAACCCATTTTCCAACTTGAAGTACTTATCTTTTTCACCCACAACTGTACTTTACAGCTTTTTGGATACCTCAACACCAAGAAATACCTTTCAAATACCATTTCAGAGCAAGTTACTTTCTTAATGTCCCACCTCATCCCATTTTGCATCTTGAAGTACTTATCTTTGTCACCCACAACTATACATTACAGCTTTTTGGATACCACAACACCAAGAAATACCTTTCAAAAGGCATTTCAGAGCATGTTACTTTCTGAATGTCCCTCTTAAACCCATTTTCCGACTTGAAGTACTTATCTTTTTCATCCACAACTATACTTTACAGCTTTTTGGATACCTCAACACCAAGAAATACTTTTCAAAGACCATTTCAGAGCAACTTATTTTCTTAACATCCCTCTTAAACCCATTTTTCAACGTGAAGTACTTATTTTTATCATCCAAAACAATACTTTACAGATTTTTGAGTGTCACAACACCAAAAAATACATTTGAAAGATAATTTCAAAGCAAGTTACTTTCTTAACGTTCCTTCTAAAACCATCTTCAAACTAGACGTACTTATCTGTTTTACTCGCAATTATACTTTGTAGATTTTTGGATACCTCAAAACCAATATCTACCTTTCAAAGACCATTTGAAAGCAAGTTACTTTCTGAATGTCCATTCTAAACCCATTTTCTAACTTGAAGTAATTATCTTTTTCACCCATAACTATACTGTACTGCTTTTTGGATACCTCAACACCAAGAAATACCTTTCAAAGACCATTTCAAAGCAAGTTACTTTCTTAATGTCCCTCCTAAACCCATTTTCCAACTTGCAGGTTAGGTTAGGTTAGCCTACGTACGCGCGCGTACGTAGGCTAACCTAACCTAACTTAACCTAACCTAATCTAACTTGATCTAACCTAACCTAACCATACTCGCCGGAAAATCCACCCAAGTCGACTTTGTACCATGTTTTATTTAGGTTAGGTTAGCTTATCATGAGCGCTCATGATAAGTTAACCTAACCTAACTTAAAAATGGAGAAATGTTTACTAGCTAACCTAACCTAACTTAGCTAACCTAACTTAGCTAACCTAACCTAACCTAACCAAACACCAACTCAGACATGTAAGCAATAGATTCAGATATAGAAATGAAAAATATTATTTCTAAGAGAACTTTGTGTGCTTATTCAGTAAAAGTATGTTAGTATTAAGGTAAAATGTCGTTACTTTGATCAGAAGGTTTGTTAGTGTTAAGCAAAACTTGCTACTTCTGAAAGAAAATTTGTTATCACAATAAAAAAAAGTTACTTTTACGAAAAAATTTGGTATCTGGTAGAAAATTTGCTAGTTCGAACAGAAAAAGTGTTATTACTGACAAAAATATTATTTCTAAGAGAAATTTGTGTGCGTTCAGTAGAAGTATGTTAGTATTAAGGTAAAATATCATTACTTTGATGAGAATGTTTGTTAGTGTTAAGAAAAACTTGCTACTTCTGACAGAAAATTTGCTATTACAATCAAAAATTTTACTTTTAAGAACAAATTTGGTATTATTGGTAGAAAACTTGCTAGTTCCAATAGAAAAAGTGTCAACACTGACGAAAAATATTATTTCTAAGAGAAATTTTTGTTTGTTCAGTAAAAGAATGTTAGTATTAGGGTAAAATATCATTACTTTGATGAGAAGGATTGTTAGTGTTAAGCAAAATTTTCTACTTCTGACAAAAAAGTTGATATCACAATCAAAAAATGTTACTTCTACGAAAAAATTTGGTATCATTGGTAGAAAACATGCTAGTTCGAACAGAAAAAGTGTTATCATTGACGAAAAATATTATTTCTAAGAAAAATTTGCGTGTGTTCAGTAAAAGTATGTTAGTATTAAAGTAAAATATCATTACTTTGATGAGAATGTTTGTTAGTGTTATGCAAAACTTGCTACTTCTGTCAGAAAAGTTGTTATCACAATCAAAAAATGTTACTTCTATGAAAAAATTTGGTATCTTTGCTAGAAAACTTGCTAGTTCGAACAGAAAAAGTGGTATCATTGACGAAAAATATTATTTCTGAGAAAAACTTGTGTGTGTTCAGTACAAGTATGTAAGTACTAAAGTAAAATATCGTTAATTTGATGATAAGAATTGTTAGTGTTTAGCAAAACTTGCTAATTCTGACAGAAAAGTTGTTATTACGATCAAAAAAATTATAATTCTAAGAAAAAATTTTTTGTCTTTGCTAGACCACTTGCTAGTTCGAACAGAAAAATTGTTATCAGTGATACAAAATATTATTTCTAAGAGAAATTTGTGTTTGTTCAGTAAAAGTATGTTAGTATTAAAGTAAAATATCATTACTTTGATGAGAATGTTTGTTAGTGTTAAGCAAAACTTGGTACTTCTAACAGAAAAGTTGTTATCACAATCAAAAAATGGTACGTCTACGAAAAAATTTGGTATCTTTGGTAGAAAACTTGCTAGTTCGAACAGAAAAAGTGTTATCACTGACGAAAAATATTATTTCTAAGAGAAATTTCTGTTTGTTCAGTAAAAGTATGTTAGTATTAAGGTAAAATATAATTACTTTGATGAGAATGTTTGTTAGTGTTAAGCAAAACTTGCTACTTCTGACAGAAAAGTTGTTATCACAATAAAAAAATGTTACTTCTATGAAAATATTTGGTATCTTTGTTAGAAAACTTGCTAGTTCGAACAGAAGTGTTATCAGTGATGAAAAATATTATTTATAAGAGAAATTTTTGTTTGTTCGGTAAAAGTATGTTACTAATAAGGTAAAATATCATTTCTTTGATGAGAAGGTTTGTTAGTGTTAAGCAAAACTTGCTACTTCTGACAGAAAAGTTGTTATCACAATAAAAAAATGTTACTTCTAAGAAAAAATTTGGTATCATTGCTAGAAAACTTGCTAGTTCGAACAGAAAAAGTGTTATCATTGACGAAAAATATTATTTCTAAGAAAAATTTGTGTGTGTGTTCAGTAAATGTATGTTAGTATTAAAGTAAAATATCGTTACTTTGATGAGAATGTTTGTTAGTGTTAGGCAAAACTAGCTACATTTGACAGAATAGTTGTTATCACAATCAAAAAATGTTACTTCCAAGAAAAAATTTGGTATCTTTGCTATAAAATTTGCTAGTTAGAACAGAAAAAGTGGTATCACTGACGACAAATATTATTTCTAAGATAAATTTTTGTTTGTTCAGTAAAAGTATGTTACTATTATGGTAAAATGTTGTTACTTTGATGAGAAGGTTTGTTAGTGTTAAGCAAAACTTGCTACTTCTGACAAAAAAGTTGTTATCACAATCAAAAAATGTTACTTCTAAGAAAAAATTTGGTATCTTTGCTAGAAAACTTGCTAGTTCGAACAGAAAAAGAGTTATCATTGACGAAAAATATTATTTCTCAGAAAAATTTGTGTGTGTTCAGTAAAAGTATGTTAGTATTAAAGTAAAATATTGTTACTTTGATGAGAATGTTTGTTAGTGTTATGCAAAACTTGCTACTTCTGACAGAAAAGTTGTTATCACAATCAAAAAATGTTACTTCTATGAAAAAATTTGGTATCTTTGCTAGAAAACTTGCTAGTTCGAACAGAAAAAGTGTTATCATTGATGAAATATATTATTTCTAGGATAATTTTTTGTTTGTTCATTAAAAGTATTTTAGTATTAGTGTAAAATGTTGTTACTTTGATGAGAAGTTTTGTTAGTGTTAAGCAAAACTTGCTACTTCTGACAGAAAAGTTGTTATCACAATCAAAAAATATTACTTCTAAGAAAAAATTTGGTATCTTTATTAGAAAACTAGCTAGTTCGAATAGAAAAAGTGTTATCACTGACGAAAAATATTATTTCTAAGAGAAATTTGTGTGTGTTCAGTAAAAGTATGTTAGTATTAAGGTAAAATATCATTACTTTGATGAGAATGTTTGTTAGTGTTAAGCAAAACTTGCTACTTCTGACAGAAAAGTAGTTATCACAATCAAAAAATGTTACTTTTACGAAAATATTTGGTATCTTTGATAGAAAACTTGCTAGTTCGAACTGAAAAAGTGTTATCACTGACGAAAAATATTATTTCTAAGAGAAATTTTTGTTTGTTCAGTAAAAGTATGTTAGTATTAGGGTAAAATGTTGTTACTTTGATGAGAAGGTTTGTTAGAGTTAATCAAAACTTGCTACTTCTGACAGAAAAGTTGTTATCACAATCGAAAATGTTACTTATAAGAAAAAATTTGGTATCTTTGATAGAAAACTTGCTAGTTCGAACAGAAAAAGTGTTGATGAAAAATATTATTTCTAAGAGAAATTTGCGTGTGTTCAGTAAAAGTATGTTAGTATTAAGGTAAAATATCATTACTTTGATGAGAAGGTTTGTTAGTGTTAAGCAAAACTTGCTAATTCTGACAGAAAAGTTGTTATCACAATCAAAAAAAGTTACTTCTATGAAAATATTTGGTATCTTTGGTAGAAAACTTGCTAGTTCGAACAGAAAAGTGTTATCAGTGATTAAAAATATTATTTCTAAGAGAAATTTTTGTTTCTTGGTCTTTTGGGTGTGTCGCGGGGCCTTTGGGGGCCTTTGAGTTCGGTGTCCTTGAGTGGGTCTGGTGCGGACCGGGGGGCCTGGGGCCTTTGGGGACCGGGGGGTTCCTTCGGGTTGGGGATTACGTTTTCTATCTTCCACCGAAAAATTCGAATTGAACTTTAAATTTCTTTATGTCTTTGTGAAATAAAGAACTGAAGTGGAAGATTTTTGTTTTCTCTGGAGAAATTAGAATTGTAGTATGTTCTTTGGTAAAGTTCAGAAGACAACTTGAACTTTTCTTCACATCGTTGAGAAAATTTGAAATAGTATTTTTAATTTTTCATTCCTTTGAGAAAAATCTGAACTAAAGTGGAAATTTTTTATATTATTTGGAAAAATAGAATTGACTAAAAACTAATTCATTTTTCATTGAGAAAATTCAGAAAAGAACTTGAACTTTTCTTCACTTCGTTGAGAAAATTTAAAATTGAAAAAGAATTGCTTATCTTTCGAGAAAATATTCACAGCTATGATATAGCTTTTTCTATCTACTATGGAAAAATTTAGAATTTGTAAAATTGGTTTAAGAAGCATATTAAGAAAAGAACTTGTTCTGAAATGCCTTTGAAAAGTATTGCTTGGTCTTGGAGCATTCAAAAAGCTGTAAAGTATAGTTTTGGTGAAAAATAGAAGCCAGTAAAGTGTGAAAATGGGTTTTTAAGTGTCAATATTAATTTTACGTTCACTGTTATGGTCGTTGAAATGTATTTCTTGGTTAATTGGTTACAATTAATCTGCAATGTATAGTTGTGGGGGAATAAGATATGTTCTCCGAGTCGGAAAATTGGTTTTAGAATGGATGTAAAGAATGTAACTTTATCTTTAAGTAAGTTTAAAAGGGTTTTCGGGGTTGGGTAATCTAATATAAGCTGCGATTTTTGGATGAGGGTGAAAACTATAATTACTCCAGGTTTAAAAATGGGTTTAGGAGGGATATTAAGAAATTAACTTGCACTGAAATGGTATTTGAAAGGTATTTCTTGGTGTTGAGGTATCCAAAAAGCTGTAAAGTATAGTTGTGGGTGAAAAAGATAAGTAATTCAAGTTGGAGAATGGGTTTAGGAGGGACATTAAGAAAGTAAGTTGCTCTGAAATGGTCTTTGAAAAATATTTCTTGGTGTTGAGGTATCCAAAAAGCTGTAAAGTATAGTTGTGGGTGAAAAAGATAAGTACTTCAAGTTTGAAAATGGGTTTAAGAGGAACATTAAGAAAGTAACTTGCTCTGAAATGTTCTTTGAAAAGTATTTCTTGGTGTTGGGACACTCAAAAAGCTGTAAAGTATAGTTGTGGGTGAAAAAGATAAGTACTTCAAGTTGCAAAATGGGTTTAAGAGGGACATTCAGAAAGTAACTTGCTCTGAAATGCCTTTTGAAAGGTATTTCTTGGTGTTGAGGTAACCAAAAAGCTGTAAAGTATAGTTATGGGTGAAAAAAATAAGTACTTCAAGTTGCAAAATGGGTTTAGGAGGGACATTAAGAAAGTAAATTGCTCTGAAATGGTGTTTGAGAAGTATTTCTTGGTGTTGAGGTATCCAAAAAGCTGTAAAGTATAGTTGTGGATGAAAAGGATAAGTACTTCAAATTGTAAAATGGGTTTAGGAGTGACATTAAGAAAGTAAATTGCTCTGAAACGGTCTTTGAAAGGTATTTCTTGGTGTTGAGGTAACCAAGAAGCTGTAAAGTACAGTTGTGAGTGAAACAGATAAGTACTTCAAGTTGCAAAATGGGTTTAGGATGAACATTAAGAAAGTAACTTGCTCTGAAATGGTCTTTGAAAAGTATTTCTTGGTGCTGAGGTATCCAAAAAGCTTTAAAGTATAGTTGTGGATGAAAAAGATAAAAACTTCAAGTTGCATAATGGGTTTAGGAGGAACATTAAGAAAGTAACTTGCTCTTAAATGGTCTTTGAAAAGTATTTCTTGGTGTTGGGACACTCAAAAAGCTGTAGAGTATAGTTGTGGGTGAAAAAGATAAGTACTTCAAGTTGCAAAATGGGTTTAGGATGGACATTAAGAAAGTAACTTGCTCTGAAATGGTCTTTGAAATGTATTTCTTGGTGTTGTGACACTCAAAAAGCTGTAAAGAATAGTTGTGGGTGAAAATGATAAGTACTTCAAGTTGGAAAATGGGTTTAGGAGGGACATTAAGAAAGTAACTTGCTCTGAAATGGTCTTTGAAAGGTATTTCTTGGTGTTGAGGTATCCAAAAGCTGTAAAGTATAGTTGTGGGTGAAAAATATAAGTACTTCAAGTTGCAAAATCGGTTTAGGAGGGACATTAAGAAAGTAACTTGCTCTGAAATGGTCTTTGAAAAGTATTTCTTGGAGTTGAGGTATCCAAACAGCTGTAAAGTATTGATGTGAGTGAAAAAGATAAGTACTTCAAGTTGGAAAATGGGTTTAGGAGGGACATTAAGAAAGTATTTTGCTTGTCTTAGTCGATTACGTCATTCTATGCCCATAAATGAATTCCCGTCATGATCTTCTGATAGGGTTCTACCGATTATGTAATCAATTTCTAAGAAATCCAATTGTCATAGTTGATCACTTCATTCTATGCCCATAAATGGATTCCCGTCAGGACCTCCTGGTAGAGTTCTACTGATTATGTAATCAATTTCTCAGAAATCCAATTGTTTTAGTCGATTACGTCATTCTATGCCCATAAATGGACTCCCGTCATGACCTTTTGATAGGGATTTACTGATTATGTAATCAATTTCTCGGGAATCCGTTTGTCCTTGTTGATTATGTCAAGATGTGCCCATAAATGGAGTCCTATCATGACCTTTTGATAGTGTTGTACCGATTATGCAATCAATTTCTCAGAAATCCATTTGTCTTAGTTGATTACATCAATCTGTGCCCATAAATGTTTTCCCGTCATGAGCTCCTTATAGTGTTCTACCGATTATGTAATCAATTTCTCGGGAATTCTCTCCCTTCGATTACGCAATCAATATATCTCTTCCCCACCTTCCCCTTAGAAACATCAAATTAATTCCCCTTTTGTGAATCAATAATTCCCCTTAGAAACAACAAATTAATTCCCCTTTCTTGAATCAATAATTCCCCTTAGAAACAACAAATTAATTCCCATTTCGTGACATATCAATCAATCTTGACATCATCTGTCAGACATTATTAAACTTCACCTGGAAACAATTTGATTAATGACTGACAGCACAGGTGTTCCAAATTCCCAATCGCTTTAATTAACCACGTGTTCTCCCTAATGACTCTATGCACATGGCCAAAACAACAACAACATCGACCTTGGAAATTTAGGTCATTGACCCCATTAACCACGTGTTCTCCCTAATGACTCTATTCCCAAATTTGGTGTTAGGTTAGGTTAGGTTAGGTTAAACACGTGATCTAACTGTTTCCTATTTCTGGAAACTCATAACATTCGCCTCGAGCCTCTGATTGGCTGAGAAGGAAACACGTGATGTAACGATTTTCTATTTCTGAAAACCTTTAGCATTCGTCTTGAGCAGAATAACAACAACAACAAATAGTGTTTCCTATTTCTGGACACCTTGACATTCGCTGAGAGCGTGCACTTACAACAACAACAACATCGACCTTGACATTCGCTGAGAGCGTGCGATTACAACAACAACAACATCGACCTCGACATTCGCTGAGAGCGTGCACTTACAACAACATTAACAAATAATGCGACCTTGACATTCACTGAGAGCGTGCACTTACAACAACAACAACATCGACCTTGGAAAAAAGAGGTCATTGACCCCATTAACCACGTGTTCTCCCTAGGGACTCTATGCCCATATATGGACTCCCCCTTGTAGTCAATAAGGCCTTTCTACTTTTATTATATGTTCTATGGACTATTTTCAACAAAATCGCTATCTCATAATTTTAATCAGATGCGTTTGGTGAAAAGAGGAGTTGTCAGGGAGGGAGGGGCGAAATGCCCTCCATCACTTTTGACGCTTAAAAAAGAACCAGAACTTCCAGTTTTCAACAAAAATGAGCCTCTTTCAAAGTTAAATAACCATCCCTTCCGTTAAAACCTTAAATGCACCGTGGCATAACTTACATCCCTCACCCCCGGCCTCTGGTGGTTTGTATCAGCCCCAAAAGCCTTGTTATATAATCTTTGGTTTATTTTAAATAAAGTGTCTGTCTCAAAATATCTATTGGATGTATTTCGGGATAACGCCACGTTTGGAGGGGGTTAGATACCCTCTGATCTGTTTGACTCTTAAAAAGGGCACTAGAAATTCTGATCACCAATCCAGTGAGTCCCCTCCGAAGTATATACGACCAGCTTTTCTATAAAAAACCTTATATGCCCCCGGGGCTTAACTTACAATCCTTGCCCTGAGAGCTTTGGGGGTGGGTGTATCTCCCTCAAAGACATAGTTTCCAGACCCTTAAACTAAAATGAAGAAATTGTTATCTCGCAAATTTCGATTGGATATCTTTGGGGAAATGATGGGCGTGGTGCTTCTAACCGCAAACAATTTGAGAAAATCTGCTGTCTTTTCATATCACAGTGTTTTCAAAGATATTTGATTATTAAAGCAAGTCCGGTTTCTATCAACAATATCAACAAAGCTTAAAATTTTTGGTTTTCTTTTTCAAGGTTTTTGTATTGTTTGTTATCCCTTGTTAAAATATATACAAATATTTTTGCAATTACCAACCACCGGGTCCCGGCACTTGACACGCGGCTGGCTTTTATATATAGATTTTCATTGTCGCTTGTCTTCTAACCCCAGACAATGTGCTGCCTTTTCATACAGCAGTCTGTCAAAGATATTTGATTATTAAAGCAAGTCCGATTTCTAACAACGATGTCTACAAAGCTTCAAATTTTTGCTTTCTTTTTTAAGGCTTTTGAATTGTAATAATCCCTTAATTAAAATATATACGAATATTTTTGCAACTACCAGTTTTGGCTCTTTACGCAATTTAATGTCTTTTCATAGTGATATTTTCAAAGATATTTGTTTATTAAAGCAAGTCCAATTTCTAACAGCGATTTCTACTAAGCTTCAAACTTTTGGTTTTTAAGGTTTTTGAATTGTTGTAATACCATGTTGGAATATATACAAATATTTTTGCAATTACCAACCGCCAGGTCCCGGCACTTGAAATGTGGCAGGCTTTTATATAAAGATTTTCATTGTTGCTTGTCTTCTAACCGCAGACAATTTGCTGCCTTTTCATACTGCAGTCTTCTCAAAGATATTTGATTATTAAAGCAAGTTCGATTTCTAACAACGATATCCACTAAGCTTCAAATTTTGGTTTTCTTTCTTAAAGTTTTTGAATTGTTATTGTCCCTTAGTTAAAATATATACGAATATTTTTGCAACTACCAGTTTTTGCTCTTTACGCAATTTAATGTCCTTTCATACTAATCTTTTCAAAGATATTTGATTATTAAAGCAGGTCCAATTTCTAACAACAATTTCTACTAAGCTTCAAACTTTTGGTTTTATTTATTAAGGTTTTTGAATTATTGTAATCCCTTGGTAAAGTATTTACAAATATTTTTACAATTACCAACCACCGGGTCCCGGCACTTGATATACGGCAAGCTTTTATATATAGATTTTCATTGTCGCTTGTCAGTAGGGTGTATCTATTAAATTCTAGAACTTTATGTTCCTTGGCACCTTTCCAAGGCAGATTACCAGACTGGTTATTGCTATTGATATCAATTGCACATGGAATTATACAAGAACCGTACAAGAAAACCCACGCGTGTGTCATTACACTTATTCGTGAACATTTTAAAAAGCTGGCAAGGTTTTTGTTATTGATAAGAATTGCACAAGATTGTACCTTGAGAGTAGTTTGTTATTAAAAAATTGAATGTTGCAATCAGAATTGTTTGATTGACATTTGCAAAAAAGGGATAAGGGATTTGCGGATTGGATTGTAACTCGAGAGTAGTTTGTTACTTAAAAATTGGACGCTACAATCAGAATTGTTTGATTGACATTTGCAAAAAAGGGGTAAGGGATTTGCGAATTGAATTGTATGAAGGTGAAAAAAAAGAAAGAAAAATAAAAGGGTTAAGCTGATTATCAGTTAAGGTAACCCCTCGGAGTTGTTAACTAAGGCAATTTGTTATAAATTTGAGACAACATCAATATATGAAAATGATTAATGATAATAGAATGACATTGTGAGTTGACCTAGCTTTACCTCTGCGATGTGTTCTGTATAATACACAAGTTGTGTTTGAACAGTGTTGTCAGTTTAAAATAGGGTCCAATGTTATAGTATGCTGAAAAGTTGATACTAAGAGAGATGTAGATGGCAAGAAAATAATTTTAATAAAGAAATTCAGAACAAACCATAGAAATCCTTGCAAATCAAGTAGTAAGGTGTATGTGAGTACGAACCATCAAGGATCATAAGCACCAATGACCCTAACCAACAGAGACATCAACCCCCCACCGGTCCCCTCTCCCCCAAAGCGACGGGTGCACCCTCCCCTCCAACTTTTTGGCCCCCTCCCCCCATTTTTTTTTCTTTTTTTTTCTTTTTTTTTTGGCAATTGACATTTTTTCTGGTAACAAGTATCATTCATTACGATCGTAGCTTTCAAATGGGAAACTTAAGTCCATTTTTGGATCGAAAAATAAAACTATTTCCGTAAAATCTGAGCTAATAAGGGTTTTTGACCGTAAACTCTAGTTTTTTGTAAAAAAATTACGGAAAATACAATTATTTCCTTCAAATGTTAAACGCAAGTTACGTTATGTATCGAAAAATAAAACTTTTTCTGTAGAATCTAAGCTTACGAAAGTTTTTGATTTTAAACTCTAGTTTTTTGTAAAACACTTGGGGAAAATACAATTCTCTGGTTCAAATGTGAAACTTAAGTCCATTTTTGGATCGAAAAAATAAACTATATCTGTAAAATCTGAGCTAATAAGGGTTTTTGAGCGTAAACTCTAGTTTTTTTAAGAAAATTATGGAAAATTTCATGAAATGCAAGAGTTGGAATATTTCAATAGTGTTTTATCGTGGTTTACCTTGTCACAGTTACATTCTCATGATTTTTCAAAGCTCATTTTGGATTTCTTTCCTTGAAATGCAAGAGTTGGAATATTTCAGTAGTGTTTTGTCGTGGTTTACCTTGTCACGGTTACATTCTCTTGATTTTTCAAAGTTCCTTTTTGGATTTCTTTCGTTGAAATGCAAGAGTTGGAATATTTCAGTAATGTTTTGTTATGTTTTACCTTGTTGCAGTTACATTCTCTTGATTTTTCAAAGTTTATTTTGGATTTCTTTCATTGAAATGCAAGAGTTGTAATTTTTCAATAGTGTTTTGTCATGGTTTACCTTCTCACAGTTACATTCTCTTGATTTTTCAAAGTTCATTTTTGATTTTTACATTCTCTTCATTTTTCAAAGTTCATTTTAAATTTCTTTCGTGAAATGCAAGAGTTGGAATATTTCAGTAGTGTTTTGTTGTGGTTTACCATATCACAGTTACATTCTCTTGATTTTTCAAACTTCATTTTGAATTTCTTTCGTGAAATGCAAGTTGGAATATTTCAATAGTGTTTTATCGTGGTTTACCTTGTCAAAGCTACATTCCCTTGATTTTCAAAGTTCATTTTGGATTTCTTTCGTTGATATGCATGAGTTGGAATAATTCAGTAGTGTTTTGTCGTGGTTTACCTTGTCACAGTTACATTCTCTTGATTTTTCAAAGTTCATTTTGTATTTTTTTCCTTGAAATGCAAGTGTTGGAATATTTCAGTAGTGTTTTGTCATGGTTTACCTTGTCACAGTTACATTCTCTTGATTTTTCAAAGTTCATTTTTGGATTTATTTCTTTGAAATAGAAGAGTTGGAATATTTCAGTAGTGTTTTGTTATGGTTTACCTTGTCACATTTAAATTCTCTTGATTTTTCAAAGTTTATTTTGGATTTCTTTCATTGAAATGCAAGAGTTAGAATATTTCAGTAATGTTTTGTCATGGTTTACCTTGTCACAGTTACATTCTCTTGATTTTTCAAAGTTCATTTTGGATTTTTACGTTCTCTTGATTTTTCAAAGTTCATTTTGAATTTCTTTCGTTGAAATGCAAGAGTTGGAATATTTCAGTAGTGTCTTGTTGTGCTTTACCTTGTCACTGTTACATTCTCTTGATTTTTCAAAGTTCATTTTGAATTTCTTTCGTGAAATGCAAGAGTTGGAATATTTCAGGTGTGTTTTGTCGTCGTTTACCTTGTCACAGTTACATTCTCTTGATTTTTCAAAGCTGATTTTTGGATTTCTATCATTGAAATGCAAGAGTTGGAATATTTCAGTAGTGTTTTGTTATGGTTTACGTTGTCACAGTTACATCCTCTTGATTTTGAAAGTTAATTTTGTATTTCTTTCATTGAAATGCAAGAGTTGGAATATTTCAGTAGTGTTTTGTCGTGGTTTACCATGTCACAGTTACATTCTCTTGATTTTTCAAAGTTAATTTTGAATTTTTTGAAATGCAACAGTTGGAATATTTCAGTAATGTTTTGTTATGGTTTACCTTGTCACAGCTACATTCTCTTAATTTTTCAAAGTTCATTTTGAATTTCTTTCGTTGAAATGCAAGAGTTGGAATGCTTTAGTAGTGTTTTGTTATGGTTTACCTTGTCACAGTTACATTCTCTTGATTTTTAAAAGCTCATTTTGAGTTTCTTTCGTTGAAATGCAAGAGTTGGAATATTTCAGTAGTGTCTTGTTGTGCTTTACCCTTGTCACTGTTACATTCTCTTGATTTTTCAAAGTTCATTTTGAATTTCTTTCGTGAAATGCAAGAGTTGGAATATTTCAGTAGTGTTTTGTCGTGGTTTACTTTGTCACAGTTACCTTCTCTTGATTTTTCAAAGCTCATTTTTGGATTTCTATCGTTGAAATGCAAGAGTTGGAATATTTCAGTAGTGTTTTGTTATGGTTTACCTTGTCACAGTTACATTCTCTTGATTTTTCAAAGTTCATTTTGGATTTTTACATTCTCTTGATTATTCAAAGTTTATTTTGAATTTCTTTCATGAAATGCAAGAGTTGGAATGTTTCAGTAGTGTTTTGTTGTGGTTTACCATATCACAGTTACATTCTCTTGATTTTTCAAACTTCATTTTGAATTTCTTTCGTGAAATGCAAGTTGGAATATTTCAATAGTGTTTTATCCTGGTTTACCTTGTCACAGTTACATTCTCTTGATTTTTCAAAGTTCATTTTGGAATTTCTTTCCTTGAAATGCAAGAGTTGGATTATTTCAGTAGTGTTTTGTTGTGTTTTACCTTGTCACAGTTACAATCTCTTGATTTTCAAAGTTCAGTGTGGATTTCTTTCCTTGAAATGCAAGAGTTGGAATATTTCAGTAGTGTTTTGTCATGGTTTACCTTGTCACAGTTTAATCCTCTTGATTCGTCAAAGTTCATTTTTGGATTTCTTTCGTTGAAATACAAGAGTTGGAATATTTCAGTAGTGTTTTGTTATGGTTTATCTTGTCAGAGTTACATTCTCTTGATTTTTCAAAGTTTATTTTTGATTTCTTTCATTGAAATGCAATAGTTAGAATATTTCAGTAGTGTTTTGTCATGGTTTACCTTGTCACAGTTACATTCTCTTGATTTTTCAAAGTTCATTTTGGATTTTTACGTTCTCTTGATCTTTCAAAGTTCATTTTGAATTTCTTTCGTTGAAATGCAAGAGTTGGAATATTTCAGTAGTGTCTTGTTGTGCTTTACCTTGTCACTGTTACATTCTCTTGATTTTTCAAAGTTCATTTTGAATTTCTTTCTTGAAATGCAAGAGTTGGAATATTTCAGGTGTGTTTTGTCGTCGTTTACCTTGTCACAGTTACATTCTCTTGATTTTTCAAATCTGATTTTTGGATTTATATAATTGAAATTCAAGAGTTGGAATATTTCAGTAGTGTTTTGTTATGGTTTAAGTTGTCACAGTTACATCCTCTTGATTTTGAAAGTTAATTTTGAATTTCTTTCATTGAAATGCAAGAGTTGGAATATTTCAGTAGTGTTTTGTCGTGGTTTACCATGTCACAGTTAAATTCTCTTGATTTTTCAAAGTTTATTTTGAATTTTTTGAAATGCAACAGTTGGAATATTTCAGTAATGTTTTGTTATGCTTTACCTTGTCACAGCTACATTCTCTTAATTTTTCAAAGTTCATTTTGAATTTCTTTCGTTGAAATGCAAGAGTTGGAATGCTTTAGTAGTGTCTTGTTATGCTTTACCTTGTCACAGTTACATTTTCTTGATTTTTCAAAGCTCATTTTTGGATTTCTATCGTTGAAATGCAAGAGTCAGAATATTTCAGTTGTGTTTTGTTATGGTTTACACTGTCACAGTTACATTCTCTTGATTTTTCAAAGTTCATTTTGAATTTCTTTCGTTGAAATGCAAGAGTTGGAATGCTTTAGTAGTGTTTTGTTATGGTTTACCTTGTCACTGTTACATTCTCTTGATTTTCAAAGTTCATTTTGAATTTCTTTCGTGAAATGCAAGAGTTGGAATATTTCAGGTGTGTTTTGTCGTCGTTTAACTTGTCACAGTTACATTCTATTGATTTTTAAAATCTGATTTTTAGATTTATATCATTGAAATTCAAGAGTTGGAATATTTCTGTAGTGTTTTGTCATGGTTTACCTTGTCACAGTTAGATCCTCTTGATTTTCAAAGTTAATTTTGAATTTCTGTCATTGAAATGCAAGAGTTGGAATATTTCAGTAGTGTTTCGTCGTGGTTTACAATGTCACAGTTACATTCTCTTGATTTTTCAAACTTAATTTTGAATTTTTTTCGTGAAATGCAAGAGTTGGAATATTTCAGTAGTGTTTTGTTGTGCTTTACCTTTTCACAGTTACATTCTCTTGATTTTTCAAAGTTCATTTTGAATTTCTTTCGTGAAATGCAAGAGTTGGAATATTTCAGTAGTGTCTTGTTGTGCCTTACCTTGTCACAGTTACATTCTCTTTAATTTTCAAAGTTCATTTTGTATTTCTTTCGTGGAAATGCAAGAGTTTGAATATTTCAGTAGTGTTTTGTAGTGGTTTACATTATCACAGTTACATGCTCATGATTTTTAAAAGTTCATTTTGAATTTCTTTCGTGAAATGCAAGAGTTGGAATATTTCAGTAGTGTTTTGTCGTGGTTTACTTTGTCACTGTTACCTTCTCTTGATTTTTCAAAGCTCATTTTTGGATTTCTATCGTTGAAATGCAAGAGTTGGAATATTTCAGTTGTGTTTTGTTATTGTTTACACTGTCACAGTTACATTCTCCTGATTTTTCAAAGTTCATTTTGAATTTCTTTCGTTGAAATGCAAGAGTTGGAATGTTTTAGTAGTGTTTTGTTATGGTTTACCTTGTCACAGTTACATTCTCTTGATTTTTCAAAGTTAATTTTGAATTTCTTTCATTGAAATGCAAGAGTTGGAATATTTCAGTAGTGTTCTTGTCGTGGTTTACCATTGTCACAGTTACATTCTCTTGATTTTTCAAAGTTCATTTTGAATTTCTTTCGTGAAATGCAAGAGTTGGAATATTTCAGGTAGTGTTTTGTCATGGTTTACCTTGTCACAGTTACATTCTCTTGATTTTTCAAAGTCTCATTTTGAATTTCTATTCATTGAAATGCAAGAGTTGGAATATTTCAGTAGTGTTTTGTTATGGTTTACCTTGTCACAGTTACATTCTCATGATTTTTCAAAGTTCATTTTGAATTTCTTTCATTGAAATGCAAGAGTTGGAATATTTCAGTAGTGTTTTGTTGTGGTTTACCTTGTCCTAATTACATTCTCTTGATTTTTCAAAGTTCATTTTGGATTTCTTTCGTTGAAATGCCAGAGTTGGAATATTTCAGAAGTGTTTGGTTTTGGTTTACCATGTCACAGTTTCATTCTCTTGATTTTTCAAAGTTCATTGTGAATTTCTTACGTGAAATGTAAGAGTTGGAGAATTTCAGTATTGTCTTGTTGTGCTTTACCTTGTCACTGCTATACTCTCTTAAATTTTCAAAGATCATTTTGGATTTCTTTTGTTGAAATGCAAGATTTGCAATATTTCAGCAGTGTTTTGTTGTGGTTTACCTTGTCACAGTTAAATTCTCTTGATTTTTAAAAGTTCATTTTGAATTTCTTTCGTTGAAATGCAAGAGTTGGAATATTTCAGTTGTGTTTTGTCGTGGTTCACCTTGTCACAGTTACATTCTCTTGATTTTTCAAAGTTCATTTTGAATTTTTTTCACTGAAATGCAAGAGTTGGATTATTTCATTAGTGTTTTGACGTGCTTTAGCTTGTCACAGTTACATTTTCTTGATTTTTTAAAGTTCATTTTGGATTTCTTGCATTGAACTGCGAGAGATGGAATATTTCAGTACTGTTTTATTATGGTTTTCTATGTCACAGTTACATTCTCATGATTTTTCGAAGTTAATTTTTGATTTCTTTCATTGAAATTCAAGAGCTGGAATATTTCAGTAGTCTTTTGTCGTGGTTTACCATGTCACAGTAACATTCTCTTGATTTTTCAAAGTTCATTTTGAATTTCTTTCGTGAAATGCAAGAGTTGGAATATTTCAGTAGTGTTTTGTCGTGGTTTACCTTGTCAGAGTTACATTCTCTTGATTTTTCAAAACTCATTTTTGGATTTCTATCGTTGAAATGCAAGAGTTGGAATATTTCAGTTGTGTTTTGTTATGGTTTACACTGTCACAGTTACATTCTCCTGATTTTTCAAAGTTCATTTTGTATTTCTTTCGTTGAAATGCAAGAGTTGGAATGTTTTAGTAGTGTTTTGTCATGGTTTACCTTGTAACAGTTAGATCCTCTTAATTTTTCAAAGTTAATTTTGAATTTCTTTCATTGAAATGCAAGAGTTGGAATATTTCAGTAGTGTTTTGTCGTGGTTTACCATGTCACAGTTACATTCTCTTGATTTTTCAATGTTCATTTTGGATTTCTTTCGTTGAAATGCAAGAGATGGAATATTTCAGTAGTGTTTTGTCGTGGTTTACCATGTCAGAGTTACATTCTCTTGATTTTTCAAAGTTCATTTTGAATTTCATTCATTGAAATGCAAGAGTTGGATTATTTCAGTAGTGTTTTGTCGTGGTTTACCTTGTCATAGTTACATTCTCATGATTTTTCAAAGTTCATTTTGAATTTCTTTCATTGAAATGCAAAAGTTGGATTATTTCCGTAGTGTTTTGTTGTGGTTTACCTTGTCACACTTACATTCTCTTGATTTTTGACTTTCATTTTGGATTTATTTCGTTGAAATGCAAGAGTTGAAATATTTCAGTAGTGTTTTTTCATGGTTTACCTTGTCACAGTTACATTCTCTTAATTTTTCAAAGTTCATTTTGAATTTCTTTCGTTGAAATGCAAGAGTTGTAATATTTCAGTAGTGTCTTGTTGTGCTTTACCTTGTCACAGTTACATTCTCTTGATTTTTCAAAGTTCATTTTGAATTTTTTTCGTTGAAATGCAAGAGTTGAAATATTTCAATAGTGTCTTGTCGTGGTTTTCCTTGTCACAGTTACATTCTCTTAATTTTTCAAAGTTCATTTGGAAGTTCTTTCGTGGAAATGCAAGAGTTGGAATATTTCAGTAATGTTTTGTTGTGCTTTACCTTGTCACAGTTAAAATCTCTTGATATTTCAAAGTTCATTTTGAATTTCTTTCGTTGAAATGCAAGAGTCAGAACATTTCAATAGTGTCTTGTCGTGGTTTTCCTTGTCACAGTTACATTCTCTTAATTTTTTAAAGTTCATTTTGAATTTCTTTCGTTGAAATGCAAGAGTTGGAATATTTCAGTAGTGTTTTGTCGTGGTTTACGTTGTCACAGTTAAATTCTCTTTATTTTTCAAAGTTCATTTTGAATTTCTTTCATTGAAATGAACGAGTTTGAAAATTTCAGTAGTTTTTCATCAGGGTTTACCTTGTCAAAGTTACATTCTATTTATTTTTAAATGGTTATTTTTAATTTCTTTCTTTTTAATGCAAGAGTTGGAATATTTAAGTAGTGTGTTGTTGTGGTTCACCTTGTCACAGTTACATTCTCTTAATTTTTCAAAGTTCATTTTGTATTTCTTTCGTTGAAATGCAAGAGTTGGAATATTTCAATAGTGTTTTGTCGTGGTTTTCCTTGTCACAGTTACATTCTCTTGATTTTTCAAAGTTCATTTGGAATTTCTTTCGTTCAAATGCAAGAATTGGAATATTTCAGTAGTGTTTTGTTATGCTTTACCTTGTCACATTTACATTCTCTTGATTTTTCAAAGTTTATTTTGAATTTCTTTCGTTGAAATGCAAAAGTTGGAATATTTCAATAGTGTCTTGTCGTGGCTTTCCTTTTCACAGTTACATTCTCTCAATTTTTCAAAGTTTATTTTGAAGTTCTTTCGTGGAAATGCAAGAGTTGGAATATTTCAGTAGTGTTTTGTTGTGCTTTACCTTGTCAAAGTTACATTCTCTTGATTTTTCAAAGTTCATTTTGAATTTCTTTCATTGAAATGCAAGAGTTGGAATAATGAGTGGCATAAGAGTGGCTTGCCACTCGAAGTGAACCTAGATCAACACAACTTTTTGGATATCTCTCTCACTATGACTCTGTTTGTGTGTCGTGTCTGTGCGTGTGTCGTCTCTATGTGTGTGTCATCTCTGTAGGTGTGTCGTCTCTGTTTTTGTGTCTTCTCTGTATGTTTGTCGTCTCTGTGCGTGTGTCGTCTCTTTGTGAGTTTCGTATCTGTGTGTGTTTGTGTCCCCGCGCCGGAGGGGGGCATTAAATAGTGGAATTTATAAGGAAATTGCTCTGCCTTGGAGACATTGAAAACGCGCGTACGTAACTGTGAGAAGAAATTCAAAATGAACTTTGAAAAATTAAGAGAATGTAACTGTGACAAGGTAAACCACGACAAGACACTACTAAAATATTCCAACTCTTGCATTTCAATGAAAGAAATTCAAAAGGAACTTTGAAAAATCAAGAGAACGTAACTGTGACAAGGTAAAGCACAACAAAACACTACTGAAATATTCCAACTCTTGCATTTCCACGAAAGAAATTCAAAATGAACTTTGAAAAATTAAGAGAATGTAACTGTGACAAGGAAAACCACTACAAGACACTATTGAAATATTCTGACTCTTGCCTTTCAACAAAAAAAATTCAAAATGAACTTTGAAAAATCAAGAGAATGTAACTGTGACAAGGTAAAGCACAACAAAACACTACTGAAATATTCCAACTCTTGCATTTCAACGAAAGAAATTCAAAATAAACTTTTAAAAATAAAGAGAAAGTAACTGTGACAAGGAAAACCACGACAAGACACTATTGAAATATTCCAACTCTTGCGTTTTAACGAAAGAAATTCAAAATGAACTTTAAAAATCAAGAGAATGCAACTGTGACAAGCTAATGCCCAACAAAACACTACTGAAATATTCCAAATCTTGCATTTCAACGAAAGAACTCCAAAATGAACTTTGAAAAATTAAGAGAATGTGACTGTGACAAGGTAAACCATGACAAAACACTACTGAAATATTCCAACTCTTGCATTTCAACGAAATAAATCCAAAATGAACGTTGAAAAATCAAAAGAATGTAAGTTTGACAAGGTAAACCACAACAAAACACTACTGATATATTCCATCTCTTGCATTTCAATGAAAGAAATTCAAAATTGACTTTAAAAAATTAAGAGAACGTATCTGAGACCAGGTAACCCACGATAGGAGATTACTTCAACATTCAGACTCTTACATTGCAACGAAGGAAATCCAAAATGAACTTTGAATAATAAGAAGAATGTAAGTGTAACAAGGAAAATCATGGCAAGACACTATCAAAATATTCCATCGCTTGCATTTCAATGAAAGAAATTCAAAATAAACTGAGAAGTCATGAGAATGTAAATGTGACATGGTAAACCATGACAAAACACTACTGAAATATTCCAGCTCTTGCATTTCCACGAAAGAAATCCAAAATGAACATTGAAAAATCAAGAGAATGTAACTGTGACATGTTAAACCACGACAAAACACTACTGAAATATTCCAACTCTTGCATTTCAATGAAAGAAATTCAAAATGAACTTTGAAAAATCAAGAGAATGTAACTGTGACAAGGTAAACCATAACAAAACACTACAAAAACATTCCAACTCTTGCATTTCAACGAAAGAAATTCAAAATGAACTTTGAAAAATCAAGACAATGTAACTGTGACAAGGTAAACTATAACAAAACACTACTGAAATATTCCAACTCTTGCATTTCAACGATAGAAATCCAAAAATGAGCTTTGAAAAAGCAAGAGAATGTAACTTTGACAAGGTAAACCACGACAAAACACTACTGAAATATTCCAACTCTTGCATTTCACGAAAGAAATTCAAAAAGAACTTTGAAAAATCAAAAGAATGTAACTGTGACATAGTAAACCATGACAAAACACTACTGAAATATTCCAACTCTTGCATTTCAATGACAGAAATTCAAAATTAACTTTGAAAAATCAAGAGAATATAACTGTGACAAGGTAAACCATGACAACACACTAGTGAAATATTCCAACTCTTGCATTTCAACGAAAGAAATTCAAAATGAACTTTGAAAAAATCAATAGAATGTAACTGTGACAATGTAAACCATAACAAAACACTACTGAAATATTCCAACTCTTGCATTTCAATGATAGAAATCCGGAAATCAGCTTTGAAAAATCAAGAGAATGTAACTATGACAGGGTAAACCACAACAAAACACTACTGAAATATTCCAACTGTTGCATTTCACGAAAGAAATTCAAATGAAGTTTGAAAAATCAAGAGAATGTAACTGTGACAAGGTAAACCACAACAAAACACTACTGAAATATTCCAACTCTTGCATTTCAACGAAAGAAATTCAAAAAGAACTGTGAAAAATCAGGAGAATGTAACTGTGACAAGTTAAAGCACAACAAGACACTACTGAAATATTCCAACTCTTGCATTTCACGAAAGAAATTCAAAATGAACTTTGAAAAATCAAGAGAATGTAACTGTGATATGGTAAACCACGACAAAACACTACTGAAATATTCCAACTCTTGCATTTCAATTAAATAAATTTAAAATTAACTTTGAAAAATCAAGAGAATGTAACTGTGACAAGGTAAACCTTGACAAAACACTACTGAAATATTCCAACTCTTGCATTTCAACGAATTAAATTCAAAATGAGCTTTAAAAAATCAATAGAATGTAACTGTGACAAGGTAAACCATAACAAAACACTAGTGAAATATTCCAACTCTTGCATTTCAATGATAGAAATCCAAAAAACAGCTTTGAAAAATCAAGAGAATGTAACTCTGACATGGTAAACCACGACAAAACACTAGTGAAATATTCCAACTCTTGCATTTCACGAAAGAAATTCAAAATGAACTTTGAAAAATCAAGAGAATGTAACTGTGACAAGGTAAAGCATAACAAAACACTACTGAAATATTCCAACTCTTGCATTTCACGAAAGAAATTCAAAATGAACTTTGAAAGATTAAGAGAATGTAACTGTGGCAAGGTAAAGCACAACAAAACACTACTGAAATATTCCAACTCTTGCATTTCAACTAAAGAAATCCAAAATGAACTTTGAAATATAAAGAGAATGTAACAGTGACAAGGTAAAGCACAACAAGACACTACTGAAATATTCCAACTCTTGCATTTCAACGAAAGAAATTCAAAATGAACTTTGTAAAATCAAGAGAACGTAAACATCCAAAATGAACTTTGAAAAATCAAGAGAATGTAACTGTCACAAGGGAAACCACGACAAAACACTACTGAAATATTCCAACTCTTGCATTTCAAGGAAAAAAAAATCCAAAATGAACTTTGAAAAATCAAGAGAATGTAACTGTGACAAGGCAAACCATAACAAAACACTACTCAAATATTCCAACTCTTGCATTTTTACGAAAGAAATCCAAAAATGAACTTTGAAAAATCAAGAGAATGTAACTGTGACAAGGTAAACCAGGACAAAACACTACTGAAATATTCCAACTCTTGCATTTCAAGGAAAGAAATCCAAAATGAACCTCTAAAAATCAAGAGAATGTAACTCTGAGAAGGTAATACATGACAAACCACTAGTGAAACATTCAAATTCTTGCATTTCGATGAAAGAAATCCAAAATGAAGATTGAAAAATCAAGAAAATGTAAATGTGACAAGGTAAACCACGATAAAATAGTATTGAAATGTTCCAACTTTTACATTTCACGAAATAAATTCAAAATAAAATTTGAAAAATCAAGAGAATGTAACTGTGAGATGGTAAACCACAACAAAACACTACTGAAATATTACAACTCTTGCATTTCAACGAAATAAATCCAAAATGAACTTTGAAAAATCAAGAAAATGTAAAAGTGACAAGGTAAAGCACAACAATACACTACTGAAATATTCCAACTCTTGCATTACATGAAAAAAAATCAAAATGAACTTTGAAAAATCAAGAGAATGTAACTGTGACAAGGTAAAGCACAACAAAACACTACTGAAACATTCCAACTCTTCCATTTCACGAAAGAAATTCAAAATGAACTTTGAAAAATCAAGAGAATGTAACTGTGACATGGTAAATCAAGACAAAACAATACTGAAATATTCCAACTCTTGCATTTCAATTAAAGAAATTCAAAATTAACTTTGAAAAATCAAGAGAATGTAACTTTGGCAAGGTAAACCTTGACAAAACACTACTGAAATATTCCAACTCTTGCATTTCAACGAATAAAATTCAAAATGAGCTTTGAAAAATCAATAGAATGTAAATGTGACAAGGTAAACCATAAAAAAACACTACTGAAATATTCCAACTCTTGCATTTCAATGATAGAAATTCAAAAATCAGCTTTGAAAAATCAAGAGAATGTAACTGTGACAATGTAAACCACGACAAAACACTACTGAAATATTCCTATGATAGAAATATCAATGATAGAAATCCAAAAACAGCTTTGAAAAATCAAGAGAATGTAACTCTGACAAGGTAAACCACGACAAAACACTACTGAAATATTCCAACTCTTGTATTTCACGAAAGAAATTCAAAATGAACTTTGAAAAATCAACAGAATGTAACTGTGACAAGGTAAAGCATAACAAAACACTACTGAAATATACCAACTCTTGCATTTCACGAAAAAAATTGAAAATAAACTTCGAAAAATAAAGAGAATTTAACTGTAAAAAGGTAAAGCATAACAAAACACTACGAAAACATTCCAACTCTTGCATTTCACGAAAGAAATTCAAAATTAACTGAAAAATCAAGAGAATGTAACTGTGACATGGTAAACCACGACAAAACACTACTGAAATATTCCAACTCTTGCATTTCAATTAAAGAAATTCAAAATTAACTTTGAAAAATCAAGAGAATGTAACTGTGACAAGGTAAACCTTGAAAAAACACTACTGAAATATTCCAACTCTTGCATTTCAACGAATTAAATTCAAAATGAGCTTTAAAAAATCAATAGAATGTAACTATGACAAGGTAAACCATAACAAAACAGTACTGAAATATTCCAACTCTTGCATTTCAATGATAGAAATCCAAAAAACAGCTTTGAAAAATTAAGAGAATGTAACTGTGACAAGGTAAACCACGACAAAACACTACTGAAATATTCCAACTCTTGTATTTCACGAAAGAAATTCAAAATGAACTTTGAAAAATCAAGCGAATGTAACTATGACAAGGTAAACCATAACAAAACACTACTGAAATATTCAAACTCTTGCATTTAAACCAAATAAATCAAAAAATGAGCTTTGAAAAATAAAAAAAATGTAACTGTGACAAGGTAAACCATAACAAAACACTACTGAAATATTCCAACTCTTGAATTTCAAGTAAAGAAATCCAAAATGAACTTTGAAAAATCAAGACAATGTAACTCTGACAAGGTAAACCCCGACAAAACACTACTGAAATATTCCAACTCTTATATTTAAACGAAAGAAATCCAAAATAAGCTTTGAAAAATCAAGAGAATGTAACTGTGACAAGGTAAACAACGATAAAACACTATTGAAATATTCCAACTCTTGCATTTCTCGAAAGAAATTCAAAATGAAGTTGGAAAAATCCAGAGAATGTAATTGTGATATGGTAAACCACAACAAAACACTACTGAAATATTCCAACTTTTGCATTTCAACGAAAGAAATCCAAAATGAACTTTGAAAAATCAAGAGAATGTAACAGTGACAAGGTAAGGCACAACAAGACACTACTGAAATATTCCAACTCTTGCATTTCACGAAAGAAATTCAAAATGAACTTTGAAAAATCAAAAGAATGTAACTGTGACAAGGTAAAGCACAACAAAACACTACTGAAACATTCCAACTCTTGCATTTCACGAAAGAAATTCAAAATTAACTTTGAAAAATCAAGAGAATGTAACTGTGACAAGGTAAATCAAGACAAAACAATACTGAAATATTCCAACTCTTGCATTTCAATTAAAGAAATTCAAAATTAACTTTGAAAAATCAAGAGAATGTAACTTTGGCAAGGTAAACCTTGACAAAACACTACTGAAATATTCCAACTCTTGCATTTCAATGAATTAAATTCAAAATGAGCTTTGAAAAATCAATAGAATGTAACTGTGACAAGGTAAACCATAAAAAAACACTACTGAAATATTCCAACTCTTGCATTTCAATGATAGAAATCCAAAAATCAGCTTTGAAAAATCAAGAGAATGTAACTGTGCCAAGGTAAACCACGACAAAACACTACTGAAATATTCCTATGATAGAAATATCAATGATAGAAATCCAAAAAACAGCTTTGAAAAATCAAGAAAATTTAAGTGTGACATTGTAAAGCACGACAAAACACTACTGAAATATTCCAACTCTTGCATTTCACGAAAAAAATTCAAAATGAACTTTGAAAAATCAAGAGAATGTAACTGTGACAAGGTAAAGCACAACAAAACACTACTGAAATATTCCAACTCTTGCATTTCACGAAAGAAATTCATTATGAACTTTGAAAAATCAAGAGAATGTAACTGTGAAAAGGTAAAGCACAACAAAACACTACTAAAACATTCCAACTCTTGCATTTCACGAAAGAAATTCAAAATGAACTTTGAAAAATCAAGAGAATGTAACTGTGACATGGTAAACGACGACAAAACACTACTGAAATATTCCAACTCTTGCATTTCAATGAAAGAAATTCAAAATTAACTTTGAAAAATCAAGAGAATATAACTGTGACAACGTAAACCTTGACAAAACACTACTGAAATATTCCAACTCTTGCATTTCAACGAATTAAATTCAATATGAGCTTTAAAAAATCAATAGAATGTAACTGTGACAAGGTAAACCATAACAAAACACTACTGAAATATTCCAACTCTTGCATTTCAATGATAGAAATCCAAAAAACAGCTTTGAAAAATCAAGAGAATGTAACTGTGACAAGGTAAACCACGACAAAACACTACTGAAATATTCCAACTCTTGCATTTCACTAAAGAAATTCAAAATGAACTTTGAAAAATCAAGAGAATGTAACTGTGACAATGTAAACCACAACAAGACACTACTGAAATATTCCAACTCTTGCATTTCACGAAAGAAATTCAAAATAAACTTTTAAAAATTAATATACTGTAACTCTGACAAGGTAAAGCACAACAAGACACTACTGAAATATTCCAACTCTTGCATTTCAACGAAAGAAATCCAAAATGAACTTTGAAATATAAAAAGAATGTAACAGTGACAAGGTAAAGCACAACCAGACACTACTGAAATATTCCAACTCTTGCATTTCAACGAAAGAAATTCAAAATGAACTTTGAAAAATCAAGAGAACGTAAAAATCCAAAATGAACTTTTAAAAATCAAGAGAATGTAACTGAGACAAGGGAAACCACGACAAAACACTACTGAAATATTCCAACTCTTGCATTTCAAGGAAAAAAAAATCCAAAATGAACTTTGAAAAATCAAGAGAATGTAACTGTGACAAGGCAAACCATAACAAAACACTACTGAAATATTCCAACTCTTGCATTTATACGAAAGAAATCCAAAAATGAACTTTGAAAAATCCAGAGAATGTAACTGTGACAAGGTAAACCATGAAAAAACACTACTGAAATATTCCAACTCTTGCATTTCAAGGAAAGAAAACCAAAATGAACTTTGAAAAATCAAGAGAATGTAACTCTGACAAGGTAAACCACGATAAAACACTACTGAAATATTCCAACTCTTGCATTTCAAGGACAGAAATCCAAAATGAACTTTGAAAAATCAAGAGAGTGTAACTGTGACAAGGTAAACAACGAAAATACACTACTGAAATATTCCAACTCTTGCATTTCACGAAAGAAATTCAAAATGAAGTTTGAAAAATCAAGAGAATGTAAGTGTGATATGGTAAACCACAACAAAACACTACTGAAATATTCCAACTCTTGCATTTCAACGAAAGAAATCCAAAATAAACTTTGAAAAATCAAGAAAATGTAAAAGTGACAAGGTAAAGCACAACAAGACACTACTGAAATATTCCAACTCTTGCATTACATGAAAAAAAATCAAAATGAACTTTGAAAAATCAAGAGAATGTAACTGTGAAAAGGTAAAGCACAACAAAACACTACTGAAACATTCCAACTCTTGCATTTCACGAAAGAAATTCAAAATTAACTTTGAAAAATCAAGAGAATGTAACTGTGACGTGGTAAATCAAGACAAAACAATACTGAAATATTCGAACTCTTGCATTTCAATTAAAGAAATTCAAAATTAACTTTGAAAAATCAAGAGAATGTAACTTTGGCAAGGTAAACCTTGACAAACACTACTGAAATATTCCAACTCTTGCATTTCAACGAATTAAATTCAAAATGAGCTTTGAAAAATCAATAGAATGTAACTGTGACAAGGTAAACCATAACAAAACACTACTGAAATATTCCAAATCTTGTATTTCAACGATAGAAATCCAAAAATCAGCTTTGAATAATCAAGATAATGTAACTGTGACAAGGTAAACCACGACAAAACACTACTGAAATATTCCTATGATAGAAATATCAATGATAGAAATCCAAAAAACAGCTTTGAAAAATCAAGAGAATGTAACTGTGACAAGGTAAACCATAACAAAACACTACTGAAATATTCCAACTCTTGCATTTCACGAAAGAAATTCAAAATAAACTTTGAAAAATCAAGAGAATGTAACTGTGACAGGGTAAACCACAAAAAAACACTACTGAAATATTCCAACTCTTGCATTTCAACGAAAGAAATCCAAAATTATCTTTGAAATATCAAAAGAATGTAACAGTGACAAGGTAAAGCACAACAAGACACTACTGAAATATTCCAACTCTTGCATTTCAACGAAAGAAATTCAAAATGAACTTTGTAAAATCAAGAGAACGTAAAAATCCAAAATGAACTTTGAAAAATCAAGAGAATGTAACTGACACAAGGGAAACCACGACAAAACACTACTGAAATATTCCAACTCTTGCATTTCAAGGAAAAAAAATCCAAAAAGAACTTTGAAAAATCAAGAGAATGTAACTGTGACAAGGCAAACCATAACAAAACACTACTGAAATATTCCAACTCTTGCATTTCAACGAAAGAAATTCAAAAATGAACTTTGAAAAATCCAGAGAATGTAACTGTGACAAGGTAAACCATGACAAAACACTACTGAAATATTCCAACTCTTGCATTTCAAGGAAAGAAATCCAAAATGAACTTTGAAAATCAAGAGAATGTAACTCTGACAAGGTAAACCACAACAAAACACTACTGAAATATTCCAACTCTTATATTTCAAGGAAAGAAATCCAAAATTGAACTTTGAAAAATCAAGAGAATGTAACTTTGACAAGGTAAACCACGATAAAACACTATTGAAATATTCCAACTGTTGCATTTCACGAAAGAAATACAAAATGAAGTTTGAAAAATCAAGAGAATGTAACTGTGATATGGTAATCCACAACAAAACACTACTGAAATATTCCAACTCTTGCATTTCAACGAAAGAAATCCAAAATGAACTTTGAAAAATCAAGAAAATGTAAAAGTGACAAGGTAAAGCACAACAAGACACTACTGAAATATTCCAACTCTTGCATTACATGAAAAAAAATCAAAATGAACTTTGAAAAATCAAGAGAATGTAACTGTGACATGGTAAATCAAGACAAAACAATACTGAAATATTCCAACTCTTGCATTTCAATTAAAGAAATTCAAAATTAACTTTGAAAAATCAAGAGAATGTAACTTTGGCAAGGTAAACCTTGACAAAACACTACTGAAATATTCCAACTCTTGCATTTCAACGAATTAAATTCAAAAGGAGCTTTGAAAAATCAAGAAAATGTAACTGTTACAAATAAAAACACGACAAACCATTATTGACATATTCCAGAACGTGCGTAACATGTAATAAATTTAATATTAACTTTGATAAATCAAGTGAATCTAACTGTGATAAGGAAAATCACAAAAAGACATTACTGTAATACTACAGCTCTTGCAATTCAAGGAAAAAATTCCAAAATTAGCTTTGAAAAATCAAGAGAACGTAAAAATCCAAAATGAACTTTGAAAAATCAAGAGAATGTAACTGACACAAGGGAAACCACGACAAAACACTACTGAAATATTCCAACTCTTGCATTTCAAGGAAAAAAAATCCAAAATGAACTTTGAAAAATCAAGAGAATGTAACAGTGACAAGGCAAACCATGAAACAACGCTACTGAAATATACCAACTCTTGCATTTCAATGAAATAAATTCAAAAATGAACTTTGAAAAATCCAGAGAGTGTAACTGTGACAAGGTAAACCATGACAAAACACTACTGAAATATTCCAACTCTTGCATTTCAAGGAAAGAAATCCAAAATGAAATTTAAAAAATCAAGAGAAAGTAACTCTGACAAGGTAAACCACGACAAAACAATATTTAAATATTCCAACTATTTCATTTAAAGGAAAGAAATCCAAAATGAAATTTGAATAATCAAGGGAATGTAACTGTGACAGGGTAAACCACGACAAAACACTACCGAAATATTCCAACTCTTGCATTTCACGAGAGAAATTCAAAATGAACTTGGAAAAATCCAGAGAATGTAATTGTGATGTGGTAAACCACAACGAAAAACTACTGAAATATTCCAACTCTTGCATTTCACGAAAGAAATCCAAAATGAACTTTAAAAAATCAAGAAAATGTAATAGTGACAAGGTAAAGCACAACAACACACTACTGAAATATTCCAACTCTTGCATTACATGAAAAAAAATCAAAATGAACTTTGAAAAATCAAGAGAATGTAACTGTGACAAGGTAAATCAAAATAAAACACTACTGAAATATTCCAACTCTTGCATTTCACGAAAGAAATTCAAAATGAACTTTGAAAAATCAAGAGAATGTAACTGTGACATGGTAAATCAAGACAAAACAATACTGAAATATTCCAACTCTTGCATTTCAATTAAAGAAATTCAAAATTAACTTTGAAAAATCAAGAGAATGTAACTTTGGCAAGGTAAACCTTGACAAAACACTACTGAAATATTCCAACTCTTGCATTTCAATGAATTAAATTCAAAATGAGCTTTGAAAAATCAATAGAATGTAACTGTGACAAGGTAAACCATAAAAAAACACTACTGAAATATTCCAAATCTTGAATTTCAATGATAGAAATCCAAAAATGAGCTTTGAAAAATCAAGAGAATGTAACTGTGACAAGGTAAACCACGACAAAACACTACTGAAATATTCCTATGATAGAAATATCAATGATAGAAATCCAAAAAACAGCTTTGAAAAATCAAGAGAATGTAACTGTGACAAGGTATAGCACAATAAAACACTACTGAAATATTCCAACAATTCCATTTCACTAAATAAATTCAAAATGAAATTTGAAAAATCAAGAGAATGTAAATGTGAAAATGTAAAGCACAACAAGACACTACTAAAAAATTACAATTCTTTTATTTCTACGAAAGAAATCCAAAATGAACTTTGAAATATAAAAAGAATGTAACAGTGACAAGTTAAATAACAACAAGACACTACTGAAATATTCCAACTCTTGCATTTCAACGAAAGAAATTCAAAATGAACTTTGAAAAATCAAGAGAACGTAAAAATCCAAGATGAACTTTGAAAAATCAAGAGAATGTTACTGTGACAAGGTAAACCACGACAAAACACTACTGAAATATTCCAACTCTTGAATTTTAAGGAAAAAAAAAATCCAAAATGAACTTTGAAAAATCAAGAGAATTTAACCGTGACAAGGTAAACCATGACAAAACACTACTGAAATATTCAAACTCTTGCATTTCAAGGAAAAAAATCCACAATGAACTATGAAAAATCAATAGAATGTAACTCTGACAAGGTAAACCCTGACAAAACCCTACTGAAATATTCAAACTCATGCATTTCAAGTAACGAAATCCGAAATGATCTTTTAAAAATCAATAGAATGTAACTTTGACAAGGTAAACAACGATAAAACACTAATGAAATATTCCAACTCTTGCATCTCACGAAAGAAATTAAAAATGAAGTTTGAAAAATCAAGAGAATGTAATTGTGATATGGTAAACCACAACAAAAAACTACAGAAATATTCCAACTCTTGCATTTCACGAAATAAATTCAAAATAAACTTTGAAAAATCAAGAGAATGTAACTGTGACAAGGTAAAGCACAACAAAACACTACTGAAACATTCCAACTCTTGCATTTCAACGAAAGAAATTCAAAATTACCTTTGAAAAATCAAGAAAATGTAACTGTGACATGGTAAATCAAGACAAAAGAATACTGAAATATTCCAACTCTTGCATTTCAATTAAAGAAATTCAAAATTAACTTTGAAAAATCAAGAGAATGTAACTTTGGCAAGGTAAACCTTGACAAAACACTACTGAAATATTCCAACTCTTACATTTCAACGAATTAAATTCAAAATGAGCTTTGAAAAATCAATAGAATGTAACTGTGACAAGTTAAAACATAACAAAACACTACTGAAATATTCCAACTCTTGCATTTCAATGATAGAAATCCAAAAATAAGCTTTGAAAAATCAAGAGAATGTAACTGTGACAAAGTAAACCACTACAAAACACTACTGAAATATTCCAACTCTTGCATTTCACGAAAGAAATTCAAAATGAACTTTGAAAAATCAAGAGAATGTAACTGTGACAAGGTAAATCAAAACAAAACACTACTGAAATATTCCAACTCTTGCATTTCAACGAAAAAAATTCAAAATGAACTTTGAAAAATAAAGAGAATGTAACAGTGACAAGGTAAAGCACAACAAAACACTACTGAAATATTCCAACTCTTGCATTTCATGAAAGAAATTCAAAATGAACTTTGAAAAATCAAGAGAATGTAACTGTGACAAGGTAAACAACGATAAAACACTATCGAAATATTCCAACTCTTGCATTTCACGAGAGAAATTCAAAATGAACTTTGAAAAATCAAGAGAATGTAATTGTGATATGGTAAACCACAACGAAACACTACTGAAATATTCCATCTCTTGCATTTCAACGAAAGAAATCCAAAATGAACTTTGAAAAATCAAGAGAATGTAACAGTGACAAGGTAAGGCACAACAAAACACTACTGAAATATTCCAACTCTTGCATTTCACGAAAGAAATTCAAAATGAAGTTTGAAAAATCAAGAGAATGTAACTGTGACAAGGTAAAGCACAACAAAACACTACTGAAACATTCCAACTCTTGCATTTCACGAAAGAAATTCAAAATTAACTTTGAAAAATCAAGAGAATGTAACTGTGACAAGGTAAACCTTGACAAAACACTACTGAAATATTCCAACTCTTGCATTTCAATGAATTAAATTCAAAATGAGCTTTGAAAAATCAATAGAATGTAACTGTGACAAGGTAAACCATAACAAAACACTACTGAAATATTCCAACTCTTGCATTTCAATGATAGAAATCCAAAAATAAGCTTTGAAAAATCAAGAGAATGTAACTGTGACAAGGTAAACCACGACAAAACACTACTGAAATATTCCAACTCTTGCATTTCAATGAATTAAATTCAAAATGAGCTTTGAAAAATCAATAGAATGTAACTGTGACAAGGTAAACCACAACAAAACACTACTGAAATATTCCAACTCTTGCATTTCAATGATAAAAATCCAAAAATAAGCTTTGAAAAATCAAGAGAATGTAACTGTGACAAGGTAAACCATAACAAAACACTACTGAAATATTCCAACTCTTGCATTTCAATGATAGAAATCCAAAAATCAGCTTTGAAAAATCAAGAGAATGTAACTCTGACAAGGTAAACCACGACAAAACACTACTGAAATATTCCAACTCTTGTATTTCACGAAAGAAATCCAAAATGTATTTTGAAAACTCAAGAGAATGTAACTGTGACAAGATAAACCATAACAAAACACTACTGAAATATTCCAACTCTTGCATTTAAACGAAAGAAATTCAAAAATGAACTTTAACAAATCAAGAGAATGTAACTGTGACAAGGTAAACAATGACAAAACACTAGTGAAATATTCCAACTCTTGCATTTCAATGAAAGAAATCCAAAATTAACTTTGAAAAATCAAAAGAATGTAACTGACAAGGTAAACCACGACAAAACACTACTGAAATATTCCAACTCTTGCATTTCAAGGAAAGAAATCCAAAATGAACTTTGAAAAATCACATAAAGAAAGAAAAACGAGCAAAAATGGGGTTTTTATAGGCCAAATGACGATACTGAAAAAACAAAGCGAATATTTATCTTTTCGAATATTTATCAAAGCGAATATTATCTTTGAAAAATCAAGAGAATGTAACTGTGACAAGGTAAACCACGATAAAACACTATTGAAATATTCCAACTCTTGCATTTCAAGAAAGAAATTCAAAATGAAGTTTGAAAAATCAAGAGAATGTAACTGTGATATGGTAAACCACAACAAAACACTACTGAAATATTCCATCTCTTGCATTTCAACGAAAGAAATCCAAAATTAACTTTGAAAAATCAAGAGAATGTAACAGTGACAAGGTAAAGCACAACAAGACACTACTGAAATATTCCAACTCTTGCATTACATGAAAAAAATTCAAAATGAACTTTGAAAAATCAAAAGAATGTAACTGTGACAAGGTAAAGCACAACAAAACACTACTGAAATATTCCAACTCTTGCATTTCACGAAAGAAATTCAAAATTAACTTTGAAAAATCAAGAGAATGTAACTTTGGCAAGGTAAACCTTGACAAAACACTACTGAAATATTCCAACTCTTGCATTTCAATGAATTAAATTCAAAATGAGCTTTGAAAAATCAATAGAATGTAACTGTGACAAGGTAAACCATAACAAAACACTACTGAAATATTCCAACTCTTGCATTTCAATGATAGAAATCCAAAAATAAGCTTTGAAAAATCAAGAGAATGTAACTGTGCCAAGGTAAACCACGACAAAACACTACTGAAATATTCCTATGATAGAAATATCAATGATAGAAATCCAAAAAACATCTTTGAAAAATCAAGAGAATGTAACTCTGACAAGATAAACCACGACAAAACACTACTGAAATATTCCAACTCTTGCATTTCAAGAAAGAAATTAAAAATCAACTTTGAAAAATAAAGAGAATGTAACTGTGACAAGGTAAACCACAACAAAACACTACTGAAATATTCCAACTCTTGCATTTCACGACAGAAATTCAAAATGAACTTCGAAAAATCAAGAGAATGTAACTGTGACATGGTAAACCACGAAAAAACACTACTGAAATATTCCAACTCTTGCATTTCAATTAAAGAAATTCAAAATTAACTTTGAAAAATCAAGAGAATGTAACTCTGACAAGGTAAACCACGACAAAACACTACTGAAATATTCCAACTCTTGCATTTCACGAAAGAAATTCAAAATGAACTTTGAAAAATCAAGAGAATGTAACTGTGACAAGGTAAAGCACAACAGAACACTACTGAAATATTCCAACTCTTGCATTTCACGAAAGAAATTCAAAATGAACTTTGAAATATCAAGAGAATGTAACAGTGACAAGGTAAAGCACAACAAGACACTACTGAAATATTCCAACTCTTGCATTTCAACGAAAGAAATTCAAAATGAACTTTGTAAAATCAAGAGAACGTAAACATCCAAAATGAACTTTGAAAAATCAAGAGAATGTAACTGACACAAGGGAAACCACGACAAAACACTACTGAAATATTCCAACTCTTGCATTTCAAGGAAAAAAAATCCAAAATGAACTTTGAAATTCAAGAGAATGTAACTGTGACAAGGCAAACCATAACAAAACACTACTGAAATATTCCAACTCTTGCATTTCAACGAAAGAAATACAAAAATAAACTTTGAAAAATCAAGAGAATGTAACTGTGACAAGGTAAACCATGACAAAACACTACTGAAATATTCCAACTTTTGCATTTCAAGGAAAGAAATCCAAAATGAACTTTGAAAAATCAAGAGAATGTAACTCTGACAAGGTAAACCACGACAAAACACTAGTGAAACATTCAAATTCTTGTATTTCAATTATAAAGATCCAAAATGAACTTTTAAAAATCAAGGAAATGTAACTGTGACAAGGTAAACACGACAAAACACTACTAAAATATTCCAATTCTTGTATTTCACGACATAAATTCAAAATGAAGTTTGAAAAATCAAGAGAATGTAATTGTGATGTGGTAAATCACAACAAAACACTACTGAAATATTCCAACTCTTGCATTTCAACGAAAGAAATCCAAATGAACTTTGAAAAATCAAGAGAATGTAAAAGTGACAAGGTAAGGCACAACAAGACACTACTGAAATATTCCAACTCTTGCATTTCACGAAAGAAATTCAAAATGAACTTTGAAAAATCAAGAGAATGTAACTGTGACCAGGTAAAGCATAACAAAACACTACTGAAACATTCCAACTCTTGCGTTTCAAGAAAAAAATTCAAAATTAACTTTGAAAAATCAAGAGAATGTAACTGTGACATGGTAAATCAAGACAAAACAATACTGAAATATTCCAACTCTTGCATTTCAATTAAAGAAATCCAAAATTAACTTTGAAAAATCAAGAGAATGTAACTTTGGCAAGGTAAACCTTGACAAAACACTACTGAAATATTCCAACTCTTGCATTTCAACGAATTAAATTCAAATTGAGCTTTGAAAAATAAATAGAATGTAACTGTGAGAAGGTAAACCATAACAAAACACTACTGAAATATTCCAAATCTTGCATTTCAATGATAGAAATCCAAAAATCAGCTTTGAATAATCAAGAGAATGTAACTGTGACAAGGTAAACCACGACAAAACACTACTGAAATATTCCTATGATAGAAATATCAATGATAGAAATCCAAAAAACAGCTTTGAAAAATCAAGAGAATGTAACTCTGACAAGGTAAACCACGAAGAAACACTACTGAAATATTCCAACTCTTGTATTTCAATAAAAAAATACAAAATGGATTTTAAAAAATGAAGTAATTGTAACTGTGATAAGATAAACCACAACAAGACACTACTAAGATAGACAAACTCTTTCATTTTACGACAGTTATTAAAAATTAACTTCGAAAACTCAATAGAATGTAACAGTGAAAATGTGAACGAAAAAAAAACACTACTGAAATATTCAAACTCATGAATTTCACGAACAGAAATCCAAAATGAACTTTTAAAAATAAAAAGAATGTAACAGTGACAAGGTAAAGCACAACAACACACTACTGAAATATTCCAACTCTTGCATTTCAACGAAAGAAATTCAAAATGAACTTTGTAAAATCAAGAGAACGTAAAAATCCAAAATGAACTTTGAAAAATCAAGAGAATGTAACTGTGACAAGGGAAACCACGACAAAACACTACTGAAATATTCCAACTCTTGCATTTCAAGGAAAAAAAAATCCAAAATGAACTTTGAAAAATCAAGAGAATGTAACTGTGACAAGGCAAACCATAACAAAACACTACTGAAATATTCCAACTCTTGCATTTCAACGAAAGAAATCCAAAAATGAACTTTGAAAAATCAAGAGAATGTAACTGTGACAAGGTAAATCATTACAAAACACTACTGAAATATTCCAACTCTTGCATTTTAAGTAAAGAAATCCAATATGAACTTTGAAAAATCAAGAGAATGTAACTCTGACAAGGTAAACCACGACAAAACACTACTGAAATATTCCAACTCTTGCATTTCAAGGAAAGAAATCCAAAATGAACTTTGAAAAATCAAGAGAGTAACTGTGACAAGGTAAACAACGATAAAACACTATTGAAATATTCAAACTCTTGCATTTCACTAAAGAAATTCAAAATGAAGTTTGAAAAATCAAGAGAATGTAAGTGTGATATGGTAAACCACAACAAAACACTACTGAAATATTCCAACTCTTGCATTTCAACGAAAGAAATCCAAAATGAACTTTGAAAAATCAAGAGAATGTAACAGTGACAAGGTAAGGCACAACAAGACACTACTGAAATATTCCAACTCTTGCATTTCAATTAAAGAAATTCAAAATTAACTTTGAAAAATCAAGAGAATGTAACTTTGGCAAGGTAAACCTTGACAAAACACTACTGAAATATTCCAACTCTTGCATTTCAACGAATTAAATTCAAAAATGAGCTTTGAAAAATCAATAGAATGTAACTGTGACAAGGTAAACCATAACAAAACACTACTGAAATATTCCAACTCTTGCATTTCAATGATAGAAATACAAAAATCAGCTTTGAAAAATCAAGAGAATGTAACTGTGACAAGGTAAACCACGACAAAACACTACTGAAATATTTCTATGATAGAAATATCAATGATAGAAATCCAAAAAACAGCTTTGAAAAATCAAGAGAATGTAACTCTGACAAGGTAAACCACGACAAAACACTACTGAAATATTCCAACTCTTGCATTTCAAGGAAAGAAATCCAAAATGAACTTTGAAAAATCAAGAGAATGTAACTGTGACAAGGTGAACCACGATAAAACACTATTGAAATATTCCAACTCTTGCATTTCACGAAAGAAATTCAAAATGAAGTTTGAAAAATCAAGAGAATGTAACTGTGATATGGTAAACCGCAACAAAACACTACTGAAATATTCCAACTCTTGCATTTCAACGAAAGAAATCCAAAATGAACTTTGAAAAATCAAGAGAATGTAAAAGTGACAAGGTAAGGCACAACAAGACACTACTGAAATATTCCAACTCTTGCATTTCACGAAAGAAATTCAAAATGAACTTTGAAAAATCAAGAGAATGTAACTGTGACCAGGTAAAGCATAACAAAACACTACTGAAACATTCCAACTCGTGCGTTTCACGAAAAAAATTCAAAATTAACTTTGAAAAATCAAGAGAATGTAACTGTGACATGGTAAATCAAGACAAAACAATACTGAAATATTCCAACTCTTGCATTTCAATTAAAGAAATCCAAAATTAACTTTGAAAAATCAAGAGAATGTAACTTTGGCAAGGTAAACCTTGACAAAACACTACTGAAATATTCCAACTCTTGCATTTCAACGAATTAAATTCAAAATGAGCTTTGAAAAATCAATAGAATGTAACTGTGAGAAGGTAAACCATAACAAAACACTACTGAAATATTCCAAATCTTGCATTTCAATGATAGAAATCCAAAAATCAGCTTTGAATAATCAAGAGAATGTAACTGTGACAAGGTAAACCACGACAAAACGCTACTGAAATATTCCTATGATAGAAATATAAATGATAGAAATCCAAAAAACAGCTTTGAAAAATCAAGAGAATGTAACTCTGACAAGGTAAACCACGACAAAACACTACTGAAATATTCCAACTCTTGCTCTTCACGAAATAAATTCAAAATGAACTTTGAAAAATCAAGAAAATGTAAGAGTGACAAGGTGAACCACAACAAGACACTACTGAAATATTCCAACTCTTGCATTTCACGACAGAAATTCAAAATTAACTTTGAAAAATCAAGATAATGTAACTGTGACAAGATGAAGCACAATAAAATACAACTGAAATATTCCAACTCTTGCATTTCAACGAAAGAAATCCAAAATGAACTTTGAAAAATCAAAAGAATGTAACAGTGACAAGGTAAAGCACAACAAGACACTACTGAAATATTCCAACTCTTGCATTTCAATGAAAGAAATTCAAAATGAACTTTGAAAAATCAAGAGAACGTAAAAATCCAAAATGAACTTTGAAAAATCAAGAGAATGTAACTGAGACAAAGTAAACCACGACAAAACACTACTGAAATATTCAAACTCTTGCATTTGAACGAAAAAAAAATCCAAAATGAACTTTGAAAAATCAAGAGAATGTAACTGTGACAAGACAAACCATAACAAAACACTACTGAAATATTCCAACTCTTGCATTTCAATGAAAGAAATCCAAAAATGGACTTTAAAAAATCAAGAGAATGTAAGTGTGACAAGGTAAACCATAACAAAATACTACTGAAATTTTCCAACTCATGCATTTCAACGAAAGAAATTCAAAATGAACTTTGAAAAATCAAGAGAATGTAACTGTGACAATGTAAGCCACTACGACACACATCTGATATAGTCCAACTCTGGCATTCCAAGGAAATAAATACAAAATAAGCTTTGAAAAATCAAGAGAATGTAACTGTGACGAGGTAAACCACGATAAAACACTACCGAAATATTCAGGCTCTTGCATTTGAGTAAAAAAATTCAAATTGAACCTTGAAAAATAAAGAGAATGTAACTGTGATATGGTAAACCACAACAAAACACTACTGAAATATTCCAACTCTTGCATTTCAACGCAAGAAATCCAAAATGAACTTTGAAAAATCAAGAGAATGTAAAAGTGACAAGGTAAGGCACAACAGGACACTACTGAAATATTCCAACTCTTGCATTTCACGAAAGAAATTCAAAATGAACTTTGAAAAATCAAGAGAATGTAACTGTGACAAGGTAAAGCAAAACAAAACACTACTGAAACATTCCAACTCTTGCATTTCACGAAAGAAATTCAAAATTAACTTTGAAAAATCAAGAGAATGTAACTGTGACATGGTAAATCAAGACAAAACAATACTGAAATATTCCAAGGTAATATTCAAATGTGACAAGGTAAGGCACAACAAGACACTACTGAAATATTCCAACTCTTGCATTTCAATTAAAGAAATTCAAAATTAACTTTGAAAAATCAAGAGAATGTAACTTTGGCAAGATAAACCTTGACAAAACACTACTGAAATATTCCAACTCTTGCATTTCAACGAATTAAATTCAAAAATGAGCTTTGAAAAATCAATAGAATGTAACTGTGACAAGGTAAACCATAACAAAACACTACTGAAATATTCCAACTCTTGCATTTCAATGATAGAAAAACAAAAATCAGCTTTGAAAAATCAAGAGAATGTAACTGTGACATGGTAAACCACGACAAAACACTACTGAAATATTTCTATGATAGAAATATCAATGATAGAAATCCAAAAAACAGCTTTGAAAATTCAAGAGAATGTAACTCTGACAAGATAAACCACGACAAAAAACTACTGAAATATTCCAACTCTTGCACTTCACGAAATAAATTCAAAATTAACTTTGAAAATTCAAGAGAATGTAACTGTGACAATGTAAACCACGACAAGACACTACTGAAATATTCCAACTCTTGCATTTCACGAAAGAAATTCAAAATGAACTTTGTAAAATCAAGAGAATGTAACTGTGACAATGTAAAGCACTACAAAGCACTACTTAAATATTCCAACTAGTGCATTTCAACGAAAGAAATCCAAAATGAACTTTGAAATATAAAAAGAATGTAACAGTGACAAGTTAAAGCACAACAACACACTACTGAAATATTCCAACTCTTTCATTTCAACGAAAGAAATTCAAAATGAACTTTGAAAAATCAAGAGAACGTAAAAATCCAAGATGAAATTTGAAAAATCAAGAGAATGTTACTGCGACACGGTAAACCACGACAAAACACTACTCAAATATTCCAACTCTTGCATTTCAAGGAAAAAAAAAATCCAAAATGAACTTTGAAAAATCAAGAAAATGTAACTGTGACAGGTTAAACCACGAAAATACACTACTGAAATATTCCAATTATTTCATTTCAAGTAAAGAAATCCAAACTTAACTTTGAAAAATCAAGAGAATGTAACTCTGACAAGGTAAACCATGACAAAACAGTACTGAAACATTCCAACTCTTGCATTTCAAGGAAAGAAATCCGAACTGAACTTTGAAAAATCAAGAGAATGTAACTGTGACAAGGTAAACCACGATAAAACACTATTGAAATATTCCAACTCTTGCATCTCACGAAAGAAATTCAAAATGAAGTTTGAAAAATCAAGAGAATGTAACTGTGATGTGGTAAATCACAACAAAACACTACTGAAATATTCCAACTCTTGCATTTCACGAAAGAAATTCAAAATGATCTTTGAAAAATCAAGAGAATGCAACTGTGACAAGGTAAAGCACAACAAAACACAACTGAAATATTCCAGCTCTTGCATTTCACGAAAGAAATTCAAAATGAACTTTGAAAAATCAAGAAAATGTAACTGTGACATGGTAAATCAAGACAAAAGAATACTGAAATATTCCAACTCTTGCATTTCAATTAAAGAAATTCAAAATTAACTTTGAAAAATCAAGAGAATGTAACTTTGGCAAGGTAAACCTTGACAAAACACTACTGAAATATTCCAACTCTTACATTTCAACGAATTAAATTCAAAATGAACTTTGAAAAATCAATAGAATGTAACTGTGACAAGGTAAACCATAACAAAACACTACTGAAATATTCCAACTCTTGCATTTCAATGATAGAAATACAAAAAAAAGCTTTGAAAAATCAAGAGAATGTAACTGTGCCAAGGTAAACCACGACAAAACACTACTGAAATATTCCAACTCTTGCATTTCAAGAAATAAATTCAAAATTAACTTTGAAAAATCAAGAGAATGTAACTGTGACAAGGTAAAGCACAACAAAACACTACTGAAATATTCCAACTCTTGCATTTAAACGAAAAAAATTCAAAATAAACTTTGAAAAATTAAGAGAATGTAACTGTGACAAGGTAAAGCACAACAAAACACTACTGAAATATTCCAACTCTTGCATTTCATGAAAGAAATTCAAAATGAACTTTGAAAAATCAAGAGAATGTAACTGTGACAAGGTAAACCACGATAAAACACTAGTGAAATATTCCAACTCTTGCATTTCACGAAAGAAATTCAAAATGAAGTTTGAAAAATCAAGAGAATGTAACAGTGATATGGTAAACCACAACTAAACACTACTGAAATATTCCATCTCTTGCATTTCAACGAAAGAAATCCAAAATGAAATTTGAAAAATCAAGAGAATGTAACAGTGACAAGGTAAAGCACAACAAGACACTACTGAAATATTCCAACTCTTGCATTTCACGAAAGAAATTCAAAATGAACTTTGAAAAATCAAAAGAATGTAACTGTGAGAAGGTAAAGCACAACAAAACACTACTGAAATATTCCAACTCTTGCATTTCACGAAAGAAATTCAAAATTAACTTTGAAAAATCAAGAGAATGTAACTTTGGCAAGGTAAACCTTGACAAAACACTACTGAAATATTCCAACTCTTGCATTTCAATGAATTAAATTCAAAATGAGCTTTGAAAAATCAATAGAATGTAACTGTGACAAGGTAAACCATAACAAAACACTACTGAAATATTCCAACTCTTGCATTTCAATGATAGAAATCCAAAAATAAGCTTTGAAAAATCAAGAGAATGTAACTGTGACAAGGTAAACCACGACAAAACACTACTGAAATATTCCTATGATAGAAATATCAATGATAGAAATCCAAAAAACAGCTTTGAAAAATCAAGAGAATGTAACTGTGACAAGGAAAACCACGAAAAAACACTACTGAAATATTCCAACTCTTGCATTTCACGAAAGAAATTCAAAATGAACTTTGAAAAATCAAGAGAATGTAACTGTGACAAGGTAAAGCACAACAAAACACTACTTAAATATTTCAACTTTTGTATTTCACGAAAGAAATTCAAAATGAACTTTGAAAAATCAAGAGAATGTAACTGTGACATGGTAAACCACGACAAAACACTAATGAAATATTGCAACTCTTGCATTTAAATTAAAGAAATTCAAAATTAACTTTGAAAAATCAAGAGAATGTAACTTTGACAAGGTAAACCTTGAAAAAACACTACTGAAATATTCCAACTCTTTCATTTCAACGAATTAAATTCAAAATGAGCTTTAAAAAATCAATAGAATGTAACTGTGACAAGGTAAACCATAACAAAACACTACTGAAATATTCCAACTCTTGCATTTCAATGATAGAAATCCAAAAAACAGATATGAAAAATCAAGAGAATGTAACTGTGACAAGGTAAACCACGACAAAACACTACTGAAATATTCCTACTCTTGCATATCACGAAAGAAATTCAAAATGAACTTTGAAAAATCAAGAGAATGTAACTGTGACAAGGTAAAGCACAACAAAACACTATTGAAATATTCCAACTCTTGCATTTCAACGAAAGAAATTCAAAATGAACTTTGAAAAATTAAGAGAATGTAACAGTGACAAGGTAAACCATAACAAAACACTACTGAAATATTCCAACTCTTGCATTTCACGAAAGAAATTCAAAATGAACTTTGAAAAATAAAGAGAATGTAACTGTGACAAGGTAAACCACGATAAAAACACTAGTGAAATATTCCAACTCTTGCATTTCACGAAAGAAATACAAAATTAAGTTTGAAAAATCAAGAGAATGTAATTGTGATATGGTAAACCACAACAAAACACTACTGAAATATTCCATCTCTTGCATTTCAACGAAAGAAATCCAAAATGAACTTTGAAAAATCAAGAGAATGTAACAGTGACAAGGTAAGGCACAACAAGACACTACTGAAATATTCCAACTCTTGCATTTCAATGATAAAAATCCAAAAAACAGCTTTGAAAAATCAAGAGAATGTAACTGTGACAAGGTAAACCATAACAAAACACTACTGAAATATTCCAACTCTTGCATTTCAATGATAGAAAAACAAAAATCAGCTTTGAAAAATCAAGAGAATGTAACTGTGACATGGTAAACCACGACAAAACACTACTGAAATATTCCAACTCTTGCATTTCAATTAAAGAAATTCAAAATTAACTTTGAAAAATCAAGAGAATGTAACTGTGACAAGGTAAACCTTGAAAAAACACTACTGAAATATTCCAACTCTTTCATTTCAACGAATTAAATTCAAAATGAGCTTTAAAAAATCAATAGAATGTAACTCTGACAAGGTAAACCACGACAAAACACTACTGAAATATTCCAACTCTTGCATTTCACGAAAGAAATTCAAAATGAACTTTGAAAAATCAAGAGAATGTAACTGTGACAAGGTAAAGCACAACAGAACACTACTGAAATATTCCAACTCTTGCATTTCACGAAAGAAATTCAAAATGAACTTTGAAATATCAAAAGAATGTAACAGTGACAAGGTAAAGCACAACAAGACACTACTGAAATATTCCAACTCTTGCATTTCAACGAAAGAAATTCAAAATGAACTTTGAAAAATCAAGAGAACGTAAAAATCCAAAATGAACTTTGAAAAATCAAGAGAATTTAACTGAGACAAGGGAAACCACGACAAAACACTACTGAAATATTCCAACTCTTGCATTTCAAGGAAAAAAAAATCCAAAATGAACTTTGAAATACAAGAGAATGTAACTGTGACAAGGCAAACCATAACAAAACACTACTGAAATATTCCAACTCTTGCATTTCAACGAAAGAAATCCAAAAATTAACTTTGAAAAATCAAGAGAATGTAACTGTGACAAGGTAAACCATGACAAAACACTACTGAAATATTCCAACTTTTGCATTTCAACGAAATAAAACCAAAATGAACTTTGAAAAATCAAGAGAATGTAACTGTGACAAGGTAAACCACGACAAAACAGTACTGAAATATTCCAAATCTTGCATTTCAAGGAAAGAAATCCAAAATGAACTTTGAAAAATCAAGAGAATGTAACTGTGACAAGGTAAACCACGATAAAACACTATTGAAATATTCCAACTCTTGCATTTCACGAAAGAAATTCAAAATGAAGTTTGAAAAATCAAGAGAATGTAACTGTGACAAGGTAAAGCACAACAAAACACTACTGAAATATTCCAACTCTTGCATTTCAATGATAGAAAAACAAAAATCAGCTTTGAAAAATCAAGAGAATGTAACTGTGACAAGGTAAACCACGACAAAACACTACTGAAATATTTCTATGATAGAAATATCAATGATAGAAATCCAAAAAACAGCTTTGAAAAATCAAGAGAATGTAACTCTGACAAGGTAAACCACGACAAAACACTACTGAAATATTCCAACTCTTGCATTTCAAGAAAGAAATTCAAAATGAACTTTGAAAAATCAAGAAATTGTAACAGTGATAAGGTGTAGCACAATAAGACACTACTGAAATATTCCAACACTTGCATTTCATGAAAGATATTAAAAATAAACTTTGAAAACTCAAGATACTGTAACTGTGACAATGGGAACCATAACAACACAACACTGAAATATTCCAATTCTTGTATGTCTACGAAAGAAATCCAAAATGAACTTTGAAATATAAAAAGAATGTAACAGTGACAAGGTAAAGCACAACAAGACACTACTGAAATATTCCAACTCTTGCATTTCAACGAAAGAAATTCAAAATGAACTTTGAAAAATCAAGAGAACGTAAAAATCCAAAATGAACTTTGAAAAATCAAGAGAATGTTACTGTGACAAGGGAAACCATGACAAAACACTACTGCAATGTTCCAACTGTTGCATTTCAAGGAAAAAAAAATCCAAAATGAACTTTGAAAAATCAAGAAAATGTAACTGTGACAAGGTAAACCATGACAAAACACAACTGAAATATTCCAACTCTTGCATTTCAAGGAAAGAAATCTAAAATGAACTTTGGAAATTCAAGAGAATGTAACTGTCACAAGGTAAACCATGACAAAACAATAGTGAAATATTCCAACTCTTGCATATCAATGAAATAAATTCGAAATGAACTTTGAAAAATCAAGAGAATGTAACTGTGACAAGGAAAACCACGATAAAACACTATTGAAATGTTCCAACTCTTTCATCCCACGAAAGAAATTCAAAATGAAATTTGAAAAATCAAGAGAATGTAACTGTGATATGGTAAACAACAATAAAACACTACTGAAATATTCCAACTCTTGCATTTCACGAAAGAAATTCAAAATGAACTTTGAAAAATCAAGAGAATGCAACTGTGACAAGGTAAACCACGATAAAACACAACTGAAATATTCCAGCTCTTGCATTTCACGAAAGAAATTCAAAATTACCTTTGAAAAATCAAGAAAATGTAACTGTGACATGGTAAATCAAGACAAAAGAATACTGAAATATTCCAACTCTTGCATTTCAATTAAAGAAATTCAAAATTAACTTTGAAAAATCAAGAGAATGTAACTTTGGCAAGGTAAACCTTGACAAAACACTACTGAAATATTCCAACTCTTACATTTCAACGAATTAAATTCAAAATGAGCTTTGAAAAATCAATAGAATGTAACTGTGACAAGGTAAACCATAACAAAACACTACTGAAATATTCCAATTCTTGAATTTCAATGATAGAAATCCAAAAAAAAGCTTTGAAAAATCAAGAGAATGTAACTGTGCCAAGGTAAACCACGACAAAACACTACTGAAATATTCCTACTCTTGCATTTCACGAAAGAAATTCAAAATGAACTTTGAAAAATCAAGAGAATGTAACTGTGACAAGGTAAAGCACAACAAAACACTACTGAAATATTCCAACTCTTGCATTTCAACGAAAAAAATTCAAAATGAACTTTGAAAAATAAAGAGAATGTAACAGTGACAAGGTAAAGCACAACAAAACACTACTGAAATATTCCAACTCTTGCATTTCACGAAAGAAATTCAAAATGAACTTTGAAATATCAAAAGAATGTAACAGTGACAAGGTAAAGCACAACAAGACACTACTGAAATATTCCAACTCTTGCATTTCAACGAAAGAAATTCAAAATGAACTTTGAAAAATCAAGAGAACGTAAACATCCAAAATGAACTTTGAAAAATCAAGAGAATGTAACTGAGACAAGGGAAACCACGACAAAACACTACTGAAATATTCCAACTCTTGCATTTCAAGGAAAAAAAAATCCAAAATGAAATTTGAAATTCAAGAGAATGTAACTGTGACAAGGTAAACCATAACAAAACACTACTGAAATATTCCGACTCTTGCATTTCAACGAAAGAAATCCAAAAATAAACTTTGAAAAATCAAGAGAATGTAACTGTGACAAGGTAAACCATGACAAAACACTACTGAAATATTCCAACTTTTGCATTTCAAGGAAAGAAATCCAAAATGAACTTTGAAAAAGCAAGAGAATGTAGCTCTGACAAGGTAAACCACGACAAAACACTACTGAAATATTCCAACTCTTGCATTTCAATGAAAGAAATCCAAAAATGAACTTTGAGAAATCAAGAGAATGTAACTGTGACAAGGTAAACCACGACAAAACACTATTGAAATATTCCAACTCTTTCATTTCAACGAAAGAAATTCAAAATGAACTTTGAAAAATCAAGAGAATGTAATTTTGCCAAGGTAAAGCACAACAAAACACTACTGAAATATTCCAACTCTTGCATTTCAATGAAAGAAAAACAAAAATCATCTTTGAAAAATCAAGAGAATGTAACTGTGACAAGGTAAACCACGACAAAACACTACTGAAATATTTCTATGATAGAAATATCAATGATAGAAATACAAAAAACAGCTTTGAAAATTCAAGAGAATGTAACTCTGACAAGGTAAACCACGACAAAACACTACTGAAATATTCCAACTCTTGCATTTCAAGAAAAAAATTCAAAATGAACTTTGAAAAATAAAGAGAATGTAACTGTTACAATGTAAAGCACGACAAGACGCTACTGAAATATTCAAAATCTTGTATTTCACGAAAGAAATTCAAAGTGAAAATTGAAAAATAAAGAGAATGTAATAGTGACATGGTAAAGAACAACAAAACACTAATGAAATATTCCAACTCTTGCATTTCAACGAAAGAAATCCAAAATGAACTTTGACAAATCAAAAGAATGTAACAGTGACAAGGTAAAGCACAACAAGACACTACTGAAATATTCCATCTCTTGCATTTCAACGAAAGAAATTCAAAATGAACTTTGAAAAATCAAGAGAACGTAAAAATCCAAAATGAACTTTGAAAAATCAAGAGAATGTAACTGTGACACGGGAAACCACGACAAAAACACTACTGAAATATTCCAACTTTTGCATTTCAAAGAAAAAAAAATCCAAAATGAACTTTGAAAAATCAAGAAAATGTAACTGTGACAAGGTAAACCATGACAAAACACTACTGAAATATTCCAACTCTTGCATTTCAAGGAAAGAAATCTAAAATGAACTTTGAAAAATCAAGAGAATGTAACTGTGACAAGGTAAACCACGACAAAACACTACTGAAATATTCCAACTCTTGCATTTCAAGGAAAGAAATCCAAAATGAACTTTGAAAAATCAAGAGAATGTAAATGTGACAAGGTAAACCACGATAAAACACTATTGAAATATTCCAAATCTTGCATTTCACGAAAGAAATACAAAATGAACTTTGAAAAATCAAGAGAATGTAATTGTGATATGGTAATACACAACAAAACACTACTGAAATATTCCAACTCTTGCATTTCACGAAAGAAATTCAAAATGATCTTTGAAAAATCAAGAGAATGTAACTGTGACAAGGTAAAGCACAACGAAACACTACTGAAATATTCCAACTCTTGCATTTCACGAAAGAAATTCAAAATTACCTTTGAAAAATCAAGAAAATGTAACTGTGACATGGTAAATCAAGACAAAAGAATACTGAAATATTCCAACTCTTGCATTTCAATTAAAGAAATTCAAAATTAACTTTGAAAAATCAAGAGAATGTAACTTTGGCAAGGTAAACCTTGACAAAACACTACTGAAATATTCCAACTCTTACATTTCAACGAATTAAATTCAAAATGAGCTTTGAAAAATCAATAGAATGTAACTGTGACAAGGTAAACCAGAACAAAACACTACTGAAATATTCCAACTCTTGCATTTCAATGATAGAAATCCAAAAAACAGCTTTTAAAAATCAAGAGAATTTAACTGTGACAATGTAAACCACGACAAAACACTACTGAAATATTCCTACTCTTTCATTTCACGAAAGAAATTCAAAATGAACTTTGAAAAATCAAGAGAATGTAACTGTGACAAGGTAAACCACAACAAAACACTACTGAAATATTCCAACTCTTGCATTTCAACGAAAGAAATTCAAAATGAACTTTGAAAAATCAGGAGAATTTAATAGTGACAAGGTATAGCACAACAATACACTACTGAAATATTCCAACTCTTGCATTTCACGAAAGAAATTCAAAATGAACTTTTAAAAATCAAGAGAATGTAACTGTGACAAGGTAAACCACCACAAAACACTATTGAAATATTCCAACTCTTGCAGTTCACGAAAGAAATTCAAAATGAAGTTTGAAAAATCAAGAGAATGTAACTGTGATATGGTAAACCACAACAAAACACTACTGAAATATTCCATCTCTTGCATTTCAACGAAAGATATCCAAAATGAACTTTGAAAAATCAAGAGAATGTAACAGTGACAAGGTAAAGCACAACAAGACACTACTGAAATATTCCAACTCTTGCATTTCACGAAAGAAATTCAAAATGAACTTTGAAAAATCAAGAGAATGTAACTGTGACAAGGTAAAGCACAACAAAACACTACTGAAACATTCCAACTCTTGCATTTCACGAAAGAAATTCAAAATTAACTTTGAAAAATCAAGAGAATGTAACTTTGGCAAGGTAAACCTTGACAAAACAATACTGAAATATTCCAACTCTTGCATTTCAATGAATTAAATTCAAAATGAGCTTTGAAAAATCAATAGAATGTAACTGTGACAAGGTAAACCATAACAAAACACTACTGAAATATTCCAACTCTTGCATTTCAATGATAGAAATCCAAAAATCAGCTTTGAAAAATCAAGAGAATGTAACTGTGCCAATGTAAACCACGACAAAACTCTACTGAAATATTCCTATGATAGAAATATCAATGATAGAAATCCAAAAAACAGCTTTGAAAAATCAAGAAAATGTAACTCTGACAAGATAAACCACGAAAAAACACTACTGAAATATTCCAACTCTTGCATTTCACGAAAAAAAAACAAAATAAACTTTGAAAAATCATGAGATTGTAACTGTGACAAGGTAAACCACAACAAAACACTACTAAAATATTCCAACTCTTGTATTTCATGAAAGAAATTCAAAATGAACTTTGAAAAATCAAGAGAATGTAACTGTGACATAGTAAACCACGACAAAACACTACTGAAATATTCCAACTCTTGCATTTCAATTAAAGAAATTCAAAATTAACTTTGAAAAATCAAGAGAATGTAACTGTGACAAGGTAAACCTTGAAAAAACACTACTGAAATATTCCAACTCTTTCATTTCAACGAATTAAATACAAAATGAGCTTTAAAAAATAAATAGAATGTAACTCTGACAAGGTAAACCATAACAAAACACTACTGAAATATTCCAACTCTTGCATTTCAATGATAGAAATCCAAAAAACAGCTGTGAAAAATCAAGAGAATGTAACTCTGACAAGGTAAACCACGACAAAACACTACTGAAATATTCCAACTCTTGCATTTCACGAAAGAAATTCAAAATGAACTTTGAAAAATCAAGAGAATGTAACTGTGACAAGGTAAAGCACAACAGAACACTACTGAAATATTCCAACTCTTGCATTTCACGAAAGAAATTCAAAATGAACTTTGAAATATCAAAAGAATGTAACAGTGACAAGGTAAAGCACAACAAGACACTACTGAAATATTCCAACTCTTGCATTTCAACGAAAGAAATTCAAAATGAACTTTGAAAAATCAAGAGAACGTAAAAATCCAAAATGAACTTTGAAAAGTCAAGAGAATGTAACTGAGACAAGGTAAACCACGACAAAACACTACTGAAATATTCCAACTCTTGCATTTCAAGGAAAAAAAAATCCAAAATGAACTTTGAAATTCAAGAGAATGTAACTGTGACAAGGCAAACCATAACAAAACACTACTGAAATATTCCAACTCTTGCATTTCAACGAAAGAAATCCAAAAATAAACTTTGAAAAATCAAGAGAATGTAACTGTGACAAGGTAAATCATAACAAAACACTACTGAAATATTCCAACTCTTGCATTTCAAGGAAAGAAATCCAAAATTAACTTTGAAAAATCAAGAGAATGTAACTCTGACAAGGTAAACCACGACAAAAAACTACTGAAATATTCAAACTCATGTATTTCGAAGAAATAAATCCAAAAGGACGATTGAAAAATCAAGAAAATGTAACTGTGACAAGATAAACAACGATAAAACACTAAGGAAATATTCCAAATCTTTCATTTCACGAAAGAATTTCAAAATAAAAATTGAAAAATCAAGAGAATGTAACTGTGATATGGTAAACCACAACCATACACTACTGAAATATTCCAACTCTTGCATTTCAACGAAAGAAATCCAAATGAACTTTGAAAAATCAAGAGAATGTAAAAGTGACAAGGTAAGGCACAACAAGACACTACTGAAATATTCCAACTCTTGCATTTCACGAAAGAAATTCAAAATGAACTTTGAAAAATCAAGAGAATGTAACTGTGACCAGGTAAAGCACAACAAAACACTACTGAAACATTCCAACTCTTGCGTTTCACGAAAAAAATTCAAAATTAATTTTGAAAAATCAAGAGAATGTAACTGTGACATGGTAAATCAAGACAAAACAATACTGAAATATTCCAACTCTTGCATTTCAATTAAAGAAATCCAAAATTAACTTTGAAAAATCAAGAGAATGTAACTTTGGCAAGGAAAACCTTGACAAAACACTACTGAAATATTCCAACTCTTGCATTTCAACGAATTAAATTCAAATTGAGCTTTGAAAAATAAATAGAATGTAACTGTGAGAAGGTAAACCATAACAAAACACTACTGAAATATTCCAAATCTTGCATTTCAATGATAGAAATCCAAAAATCAGCTTTGAATAATCAAGAGAATGTAACTGTGACAAGGTAAACCACGACAAAACACTACTGAAATATTACTATGATAGAAATATCAATGATAGAAATCCAAAAAACAGCTTTGAAAAATCAAGAGAATGTAACTCTGACAAGGTAAACCACGACAAAACACTACTGAAATATTCCAACTCTTGCATTTCACGAAATAAATTCAAAATTAACTTTGAAAATTCAAGAGAATGTAACTGTGACAAGGTAAAGCACAACAAAACACTACTGAAATATTCCAACTCTTTCATTCCACGAAAGAAATCCAAAATGAACTTTGAAAAATTAAGAGAATGTAACTGTGACTTGGTAAACCACGACAAAACACAACTGAAATATTCCAACTCTTGCATTTCAACGAAAGAAATTCAAAATGAACTTTGAAATATCAAAAGAATGTAACAGTGACAAGGTAAAGCACAACAAGACACTACTGAAATATTCCAACTCTTGCATTTCAACGAAAGAAATTCAAAATGAACTTTGAAAAATCAAGAGAACGTAAAAATCCAAAATGAACTTTGAAAAAACATGACAATGTAACTGTGACAAGGGAAAACACGACAAAACACTACTGAAATGTTCCAACTCATGCATTTCAAGGAAAAAAAAATCCAAAATGAACTTTGAAAAATCAAGAGAATTTAACTGTGACAAGGCAAACCATAACAAAACACTACTGAAATATTCCAACTCTTGCATTTCAACGAAAGAAATCCAAAAATGAAGTTTGAAAAATCAAGAGAATGTAACTGTGACAAGGTAAATCATGACAAAACACTACTGAAATATTCCAACTCTTGCATTTTAAGGAAAGAAATCCAAAATAAACTTTGAAAAATCTAGAGAATGTAACTCTGACAAGGTAAACCACGACAAAACACTATTGAAATATTCCAATTCTTGCATTTCAAGGAAAGAAATCCAAAATGAACTTTGAAAAATCAAGAGAATGTAACTGTGACAAGGTAAACACGATAAAACACTATTGAAATATTCCAACTCTTGCAATTCACGAAAGAAATTCAAAATGAAGTTTGAAAAATCAAGAGAATGTAATTGTGATATGGTAAACCACAACAAAACACTACTGAAATATTCCAACTCTTGCATTTCAACGAAAGAAATCCAAAATGAACTTTGAAAAATCAAGAGAATGTAACAATGACAAGGTAAGGCACAACAAGACACTACTGAAATATTCCAACTCTTGCATTTCAATTAAAGAAATTCAAAATTAACTTTGAAAAATCAAGAGAATGTAACTTTGGCAAGGTAAACCTTGACAAAACACTACTGAAATATTCCAACTCTTGCATTTCAACGAATTAAATTCAAAAATGAGCTTTGAAAAATCAATAGAATGTAACTCTGACAAGGTAAACCATAACAAAACACTACTGAAATATTCCAACTCTTGCATTTCAATGATAGAAATACAAAAATCAGCTTTGAAAAATCAAGAGAATGTCACTGTGACAAGGTAAACCACGACAAAACACTACTGAAATATTACTATGATAGAAATATCAATGATAGAAATCCAAAAAACAGCTTTGAAAAATCAAGAGAATGTAACTCTGACAAGGTAAACCACGACAAAACACTACTGAAATATTCCAACTCTTGCATTTCAAGGAAAGAAATCCAAAATGAACTTTGAAAAATCAAGAGAATGTAACTGTGACAAGGTGAACCACGATAAAACACTATTGAAATATTCCAACTCTTGCATTTCACGAAAGAAATTCAAAATGAAGTTTGAAAAATCAAGAGAATGTAACTGTGATATGGTAAACCGCAACAAAACACTACTGAAATATTCCAACTCTTGCATTTCAACGAAAGAAATCCAAAATGAACTTTGAAAAATCAAGAAAATGTAAAAGTGACAAGGTAAGGCACAACAAGACACTACTGAAATATTCCAACTCTTGCATTTCACGAAAGAAATTCAAAATGAACTTTGAAAAATCAAGAGAATGTAACTGTGACCAGGTAAAGCACAACAAAACACTACTGAAACATTCCAACTCTTGCGTTTCACGAAAAAAATTCAAAATTAATTTTGAAAAATCAAGAGAATGTAACTGTGACATGGTAAATCAATACAAAACAATACTGAAATATTCCAACTCTTGCATTTCAATTAAAGAAATCCAAAATTAACTTTGAAAAATCAAGAGAATGTAACTTTGGCAAGGTAAACCTTGACAAAACACTACTGAAATATTCCAACTCTTGCATTTCAACGAATTAAATTCAAAATGAGCTTTGAAAAATCAATAGAATGTAACTGTGAGAAGGTAAACCATAACAAAACACTACTGAAATATTCCAAATCTTGCATTTCAATGATAGAAATCCAAAAATCAGCTTTGAATAATCAAGAGAATGTAACTGTGACAAGGTAAACCACGACAAAACACTACTGAAATATTCCTATGATAGAAATATCAATGATAGAAATCCAAAAAACAGCTTTGAAAAATCAAGAGAATGTAACTCTGACAAGGTAAACCACGACAAAACACTACTGAAATATTCCAACTCTTGCTCTTCACGAAAGAAATTCAAAATGAACTTTGAAAAATCAAGAAATTGTAACAGTGACAAGATAAAGCATAACAAAACACTACTAAAATATTTCAACTCTTGCATTTCACGAAAGAAATTAAAAATGAACTTTGAAAAATCAGGAGAATGTAATTATGACAATGTAAAGCACAGTAAAACACTACTGAAATATTCCAACTCTTGCATTTCAAAGGAAGAAATACAAAATGAACTTTGAAATATAAAAAGAATGTAACAGTGACAAGGTAAAGCACAACAAGACACTACTGAAATATTCCAACTCTTGCATTTCAACGAAAGAAATTCAAAATGAACTTTGTAAAATCAAGAGAACGTAAACATCCAAAATGAACTTTGAAAAATCAAGAGAATGTAACTGAGACAAGGGAAACCACGACAAAACACTACTGAAATATTCCAACTCTTGCATTTCAAGGAAAAAAAATCCAAAATGAACTTTGAAAAATCAAGAGAATGTAACTGTGACAAGGCAAACCACAACAAAACACAACTGAAATATTCCAACTCTTGCATTTCAACAAAAGAAATCCAAAAATGAACTTTAAAAAATCAAGAGAATGTAACTGTGACAAGGTAAACCACGATAAAACACTACTGAAATATTCCAACTCTTGCATTTCAAGGAAAGAAATCCAAAATGAAATTTGAAAAATCAAGAAAATGTAACTCTGACAAGGTAAACCACGACAAAACACTACTGAAATATTCCAACTCTTGCATTTCAAGGAAAGAAATTCAAATTGAACTTTGAAAAATTAAGAGAATGTAACTTTGACAAGGTAAACCACGATAAAACACTATTGAAATATTCCAACTCTTGCATTTCAAGAAAGAAATTCAAAATGAATTTTGAAAAATCAAGAGAATGTAACTGTGATATGGTAAACCACAACAAAACACTACTGAAATATTCCAACTCTTGCATTTCAACGTAAGAAATCCAAAATGAACTTTGAAAAATCAAGAGGATGTAACAGTGACAAGGTAAGGCACAACAGGACACTACTGAAATATTCCAACTCTTGCATTTCAACGAAAGAAATTCAAAATGAACTTTGAAAAATCAAGAGAATGTAACTGTGACAAGGTAAAGCAAAACAAAACACTACTGAAACATTCCAACTCTTGCATTTCACGAAAGAAATTCAAAATTAACTTTGAAAAATCAAGAGAATGTAACTGTGACATGGTAAATCAAGACAAAACAATACTGAAATATTCCAAGGTAATATTCAAATGTGACAAGGTAAGGCACAACAAGACACTACTGAAATATTCCAACTCTTGCATTTCAATTAAAGAAATTCAAAATTAACTTTGAAAAATCAAGAGAATGTAACTTTGGCAAGGTAAACCTTGACAAAACACTACTGAAATATTCCAACTCTTGCATTTCAACGAATTAAATTCAAAAATGAGCTTTGAAAAATCAAGAGAATGTAACTGTGACAAGGTAAACCATAACAAAACACTACTGAAATATTCCAACTCTTGCATTTCAATGATAGAAATACAAAAATCAGCTTTGAAAAATCAAGAGAATGTAACTGTGACATGGTAAACCACGACAAAACACTACTGAAATATTTCTATGATAGAAATATCAATGATAGAAATCCAAAAAACAGCTTTGAAAATTCAAGAGAATGTAACTCTGACAAGGTAAACCACGACAAAACACTACTGAAATATTCCAACTCTTGCATTTCAACGAAAGAAATCCAAAATGAACTTTGAAATATAAAAAGAATGTAACAGTGACAAGGTAAAGCACAACAAGACACTACTGAAATATTCCAACTCTTGCATTTCAACGAAAGAAATTCAAAATGAACTTTGAAAAATCAAGAGAACGTAAAAATCCAAGATGAACTTTGAAAAATCAAGAGAATGTAACTGTGACAAGGGAAAACACGACAAAACACTACTGAAATGTTCCAACTCATGCATTTCAAGGAAAAAAAAATCCAAAATGAACTTTGAAAAATCAAGAGAATTTAACTGTGACAAGGTAAACCACGAAAAAACACTACTGAAATATTCCAACTCTTGCATTTCAAGGAAAGAAATCCAAAATCAACTTAGAAAAATCAAGAGAATGTAACTCTGACAAGGTAAAACACAAAAAAACACTACTGAAACATTCAAACTCTTGCGTTTCAATGAAAGAAATTCGAAATGAACTTTGAAAAATCAAGAGAATGTAACTTTGACAAGGTAAACCACGATAAAACACTAATGAAATATTCCAACTCTTGCATCTCACGAAAGAAATTCAAAATGAACTTTGAAAAATCAAGAGAATGTAATTGTGATGTGGTAATACACAACAAAACACTACTGAAATATTCCAACTCTTGCATTTCACGAAAGAAATTCAAAATGAACTTTGAAAAATCAAGAGAATGTAACTGTGACAAGGTAAAGCACAACAAAACACTACTGAAACATTCCAACTCTTGCATTTCACGAAAGAAATTCAAAATTACCTTTGAAAAATCAAGAAAATGTAACTGTGACATGGTAAATCAAGACAAAAGAATACTGAAATATTCCAACTCTTGCATTTCAATTAAAGAAATTCAAAATTAACTTTGAAAAATCAAGAGAATGTAACTTTGGCAAGGTAAACCTTGACAAAACACTACTGAAATATTCCAACTCTTACATTTCAACGAATTAAATTCAAAATGAGCTTTGAAAAATCAATATAATGTAACTGTGACAAGGTAAACCATAACAAAACACTACTGAAATATTCCAACTCTTGCATTTCAATGATAGAAATCCAAAAATCAGCTTTGAAAAATCAAGAGAATGTAACTGTGACAAGGTAAACCACCACAAAACACTACTGAAATATTCCTACTCTTGCATTTCACGAAAGAAATTCAAAATTAACTTTGAAACATCAAGAGAATGTAACTGTGACAAGGTAAACCACAACAAAACACTACTGAAATATTCCAACTCTTGCATTTCAACGAAAAAAATCCAAAATGAACTTTGAGAAATCAAGAGAATGTAACAGTGACAAGGTAAAGCACAACAAAACACTACTGAAATATTCCAACTCTTGCATTTCACGAAAGAAAATCAAAATGAACATTGAAAAATAAAGAGAAAGTAACATTGACAAGGTAAAGCACAACAAAACACTACTGAAATATTCCAACTCTTGCATTTCAACGAAAGAAATCCAAAAGGAACTTTGAAATATAAATAGAATGTAACAGTGACAAGGTAAAGCACAACAAGACACTACTGAAATACTCCAACTCTTGCATTTCAACGAAAGAAATTCAAAATGAACTTTGAAAAATCAAGAGAACGTAAAAATCCAAAATGAACTTTGAAAAATAAATAGAGTTTAACTGTTACAAGGTAAACCATTACAAAACAATACTGAAATATTCCAACTCTTGCATTTCAAGTAAATAAATCAACAATGAACTATGAAAAATCAAGAGAATATAACTCTGACAAGGTAAACCACGACAAAACACTACTGAAATATTCCAACTCTGCATTTCAAGGAAAGAAATCCAAAATGAACTTTGAAAAATCAAGAGAATGTAACTGTGAAAAGGTAAAGCACAACAAAACACTACTAAAACATTCCAACTCTTGCATTTCACGAAAGAAATTCAAAATGAACTTTGAAAAATCAAGAGAATGTAACTGTGACAAGTTAAACCACGACAAAACACTACTGAAATATTCCAACTCTTGCATTTCAAGTAAAGAAATTTAAAATTAACTTTGAAAAATCAAGAGAATATAACTGTGACAAGGTAAACCTTGAAAAAACACTACTGAAATATTCCAACTCTTTCATTTCAACGAATTAAATTCAAAATGAGCTTTAAAAAATCAATAGAATGTAACTGTGACAAGGTAAACCATAACAAAACACTACTGAAATATTCCAACTCTTGCATTTCAATGATATAAATCCAAAAAACATCTTTGAAAAATCAAGATAATTTAACTGTTACATGTTAAACAAAGACAAAACAATACTCAAAAATACAAAAAATTTAATTTCAACGAAAGAAATTCAATATGAACTTTTAAAAATCAAGAGAATTTAAGATTTACAAGGTAAAGCACAACAAGACACTTTTGAATTATTCCAACTCTTGCATTTCACGACAGAAATTCAAAATGGACTTCGAAAAATCAAGAGAATGTAACTTTGACAAGGTGAAGCACAACAAAACACTACTGAAATATTCAAACTTTTGCATTTCAATGAAAGAAATACAAAACGAACTTTGAAATATCAAAAGAATGTAACAGTGACAAGGTAAAGCACAACAAGACACTACTGAAATATACCAACTCTCGCATTTCAACGAAAGAAATTCAAAATGAACTTTGAAAAATCAAGAGAACGTAAAAATCCAAAATGAACTTTGAAAAATCAAGAGAATGTAACTGCGACAAGGGAAACCACGACAAAACACTACTGAAATATTCAAACTCTTGCATTTCAAGGAAAAAAAAAATCCAAAATGAACTTTGAAAAATAAAGAGAATGTAACTGTGACAAGGCAAACCATAACAAAACACTACTGAAATAGTCCAACTCTTGCATTTCAACGAAAGAAATCCAAAAATGAACTTTGAAAAATCAAGAGAATGTAACTGTGACAAGGTAAACCATAACAAAACACTACTGAAATATTCCAACTCTTGCATTTCAACTAAAGAAATCCAAAATGAACTTTGAAAAATCAAGAGAATGTAACTCTGACAAGGAAAACCACGAAAAAACACTACTGAAATATTCCAACTCTTGCATTTCAAGGAAAGAAATCCAAAATGAACTTTGAAAAATCAAGAGAATGTAACTGTGACAAGGTAAACCACGATAAAACACTTTTGAAATATTCCAACTCTTGCATTTCACGAAAGAAATTCAAAATGAAGTTTGAAAAATCAAGAGAATGTAACTGTGATATGGTAAACCACAACAAAACACTACTGAAATATTCCAACTCTTGCATTTCAACGAAAGAAATCCAAAATGAACTTTGAAAAATCAAGAGAATGTAACAATGACAAGGTAAGGCACAACAAGACACTACTGAAATATTCCAACTCTTGCATTTCAATTAAAGAAATTCAAAATTAACTTTGAAAAATCAAGAGAATGTAACTTTGGCAAGGTAAACCTTGACAAAACACTACTGAAATATTCCAACTCTTGCATTTCAACGAATTAAATTCAAAAATGAGCTTTGAAAAATCAATAGAATGTAACTCTGACAAGGTAAACCATAACAAAACACTACTGAAATATTCCAACTCTTGCATTTCAATGATCTAAATACAAAAATCAGCTTTGAAAAATCAAGAGAATGTAACTGTGACAAGGTAAACCACTACAAAACACTACTGAAATATTACTATGATAGAAATATCAATGATAGAAATCCAAAAAACAGCTTTGAAAAATCAAGAGAATGTAACTCTGACAAGGTAAACCACGACAAAACACTACTGAAATATTCCAACTCTTGCATTTCACGAAAGAAATTCAAAATGAACTTTGAAAAATCAAGAGATTGTAACTGTGACAAGGTAAACCACAAGAAGACACTACTGAAATATTCCAACTCTTGCATTTCATGAAAGAAATTCAAAATGAATTTCGAAAAATCAAGGGAATGTAAATGTGACAAGGTAAAGCACAAAAAAACACTACTGAAATATTCCAACTCTTTTATTTAAACGAAAGAAATTCAAAATGAACTTTGAAATATCAAAAGAATGTAACAGTGACAAGGTAAAGCACAACAATACACTACTGAAATATTCCATCTCTTGCATTTCAACGAAAGAAATTCAAAATGAACTTTGAAAAATCAAGAGAACGTAAAAATCCAAAATGAACTTTGAAAAATCAAGAGAATGTAACTGTGACAAGGGAAACCACGACAAAACACTACTGAAATATTCCAACTCTTACATTTCAACGAATTAAATTCAAAATGAGCTTTGAAAAATCAGAAGAATGTAACTGTGACAAGGTAAACCATAACAAAACACTACTGAAATATGCCAACTCTTGCATTTCAATGATAGAAATCCAAAAATCAGCTTTGAAAAATCAAGAGAATGTAACTGTGACAAGGTAAACCACGACAAAACACTACTGAAATATTCCAACTCTTGCATTTCACGAAAGAAATTCAAAATGAACTTTGAAAAATCAAGAGAATGTAACTGTGACAAGGTAAACCATAACAAAACACTACTGAAATATTCCAACTCTTGCATTTGAACGAAAGAAATCCAAAAATGAACTTTGAAAAATCAAGAGAATGTAACAGTGACAAGGTAAAGCACAACAAAACACTACTGAAATATTCCAACTCTTGCATTTCAAGGAAAGAAATCCAAAATGAACTTTGAAAAATCAAGAGAACGTAAAAATCCAAAATGAACTTTGAAAAATCAAGAGAATATAATTGTGACAAGGTAAAGCACGACAAAACACTACTGAAATATTCCAACTCTCGCATTTCAACGAAAGAAATCCAAAATGAACTTTGAAAAATCAAGAGAATGTAAATATGACAAGGTAAACCACAACAAAACACTACTGAAATATTCCAAATCTTGCATTTCAATGAAAGAAATCCAAAATGAACTTTGAAATATCAAAAGAATGTAACAGTGACAAGGTAAAGCACAACAAGACACTACTGAAATATTCCATCTCTTGCATTTCAACGAAAGAAATTCAAAATGAACTTTGAAAAATCAAGAGAACGTAAAAATCCAAAATGAACTTTGAAAAATCAAGAGAATGTAACTGTGACAAGGGAAACCACGACAAAACACTACTGAAATATTCCAACTCTTACATTTCAACGAATTAAATTCAAAATGAGCTTTGAAAAATCAGAAGAATGTAACTGTGACAAGGTAAAGCATAACAAAACACTACTGAAATATTCCAACTCTTGCATTTCAATGATAGAAATCCAAAAATCAGCTTTGAAAAATCAAGAGAATGTAACTGTGACAAGGTAAACCACGACAAAACAATACTGAAATATTCCTACTCTTGCATTTCACGAAAGAAATCCAAAATGAACTTTGAAAACTCAAGAGAATGTAACTGTGACAAGACAAACCATAACAAAACACTACTGAAATATTACAACTCTTGCATTTCAATGAAAGAAATCCAAAAATGAAGTTTAACAAATCAAGAGAATGTAACTGTGACAAGGTAAATAATGACAGAACACTAATGAAATATTCCAACTCTTGCATTTTAAGGAAAGAAATCCAATAATGAATTTTGAAAAATTAAGAGAATGTAACTCTGACAAGGTAAACCACGAAAAAACACTACTGAAATATTCCAACTCTTGCATTTCAAGGAAAGAAATCCAAAATGAACTTTGAAAAATCAAGAGAATGTAACTGTGACAAGGTAAACCACGATAAAAAACTTTTGAAATATTCCAACTCTTGCATTTCACGAAAGAAATTCAAAATGAAGTTTGAAAAATCAAGAGAATGTAACTGTGATATGGTAAACCACAACAAAACACTACTGAAATATTCCAACTCTTGCATTTCAACGAAAGAAATCTAAAATGAACTTTGAAAAATCAAGAGAATGTAACAATGACAAGGTAAGGCACAACAAGACACTACTGAAATATTCCAACTCTTGCATTTCAATTAAAGAAATTCAAAATTAACTTTGAAAAATCAAGAGAATGTAACTTTGGCAAGGTAAACCTTGACAAAACACTACTGAAATATTCCAACTCTTGCAATTCAACGAATTAAATTCAAAAATGAGCTTTGAAAAATCAATAGAATGTAACTGTGACAAGTTAAACCATCACAAAACACTACTGAAATATTCCAACTCTTGCATTTCAATGATAGAAATACAAAAATCAGCTTTGAAAAATCAAGAGAATGTAACTGTGACAAGGTAAACCACGACAAAAAAATACTGAAATATTTCTATGATAGAAATATCAATGATAGAAATCCAAAAAACAGCTTTGAAAAATCAAGAGAATGTAACTCTGACAAGGTAAACCACGACAAAACACTACTGAAATATTCCAACTCTTGCATTTCACGAAAGAAATTCAAAATGAACTTTGAAAAATCAAGAGATTGTAACTGTGACAAGGTAAAGCACAACAAAACACTAATTAAATATTCCAACTCTTGCATTTCAACGAAAGCAATCCAAAATGAACTTTGAAAAATCAAAAGAATATAAATGTGACAAGGTAAACCACAACAAAACACTACTGAAATATTCCAACTCTTGCATTTCACGAAAGAAATCCAAAATGAACTTTGAAAAATCAAAAGAATGTAACTGTGACAAGGTAAAGCTCAACAAGACACTACTGAAATATTCCATCTCTTGCATTTCAACGAAAGAAATTCAAAATGAACTTTGAAAAATCAAGAGAACGTAAAAATCCAAAATGAACTTTGAAAAATCAAGAGAATGTAACTGTGACAAGGGAAACCACGACAAAACACTACTGAAATATTCCAACTCTTACATTTCAACGAATTAAATTCAAAATGAGCTTTGAAAAATCAGAAGAATGTAACTGTGACAAGGTAAACCATAACAAAACACTACTGAAATATGCCAACTCTTGCATTTCAATGATAGAAATCCAAAAATCAGCTTTGAAAAATCAAGAGAATGTAACTGTGACAAGGTAAACCACGACAAAACACTACTGAAATATTCCTACTCTTGCATTTCACGAAAGAAATTCAAAATGAACTTTGAAAAATCAAGAAAATGTAACTGTGACAAGGTAAACCACAACGAAACACTACTGAAATATTCCAACTCTTGCATTTCAACGAAAGAAATTCAAAATGAATTTTGAAAAATCAAGAAAATGTAACAGTGACAAGGTAAAGCACAACAAAACACTACTTAAATATTCCAACTCTTGCATTTCAACGAAAGAAATTCAAAATGAACTTTGAAAAATCAAGAGAATGTAACTGTGACAAGGTAAAGCACAACAAAACACTACTGAAATATTCCAACTCTTGCATTTCAACGAAAGAAATCCAAAATGAACTTTGAAATATCAAAAGAATGTAACAGTGACAAGGTAAAGCACAACAAGACACTACTGAAATATTCCAACTCTTGCATTTCAACGAAAGAAATTCAAAATGAACTTTGTAAAATCAAGAGAATGTAAAAATCCAAAATGAACTTTGAAAAATCAAGAAAATGTAAATGTGACAAGGTAAACCATGACAAAACACTACTGAAATATTCTAACTCTTGCATTTCAAGGAAAGAAATCCAAAATGAACTTTGAAAAATCAAGAGAATGTAACTGTGACAAGGTAAACCACGATGGAACACTACTGAAATATTCTAAGTCTTGCATTTCAAGGAAAGAAATCCAAAATGAACTTCGAAAAATCAAGAGAATGTAGCTGTGACAAGATAAACCACGATAAAACACTATTGAAATATTCAAACTCTTGCATTTCACGAAAGAAATTCAAAATTAAGTTTGAAAAATCAAGAGAATGTAACTGTGATATGGTAAACCACAACAAAACACTACTGAAATATTCCAACTCTTGCATTTCAGAGAAAGAAATTCAAAATAAACTTTGAAAAATCAAGAGAATGTAAAAATCGAAAATGAACTTTGAAAAATCAAGAGAATGTAACTGTGAGAAGGTAAACCATGACAAAACACTACTGAAATATTCCAACTCTTGCATTTCAAAGAAAGAAATCCAAAATGAACTTTGAAAAATCAAGAGAATGTAACTGTGACAAGGTGAACCACGATAAAACACTATTGAAATATTCCAATTCTTGCATTTCACGAAAGAAATTCAAAATGAAGTTTGAAAAATCAAGAGAATGTAACTGTGATATGGTAAACCGCAACAAAACACTACTGAAATATTCCAACTCTTGCATTTCAACGAAAGAAATCCAAAATGAACTTTGAAAAATCAAGAGAATGTAAAAGTGACAAGGTAAAGCACAACAAGGCACTACTGAAATATTCCAACTCTTGCATTTCACGAAAGAAATTCAAAATGAACTTTGAAAAATCAAGAGAATGTAACTGTGACCAGGTAAAGCACAACAAAACACTACTGAAACATTCCAACTCTTGCGTTTCACGAAAAAAATTCAAAATTAACTTTGAAAAATCAAGAGAATGTAACTGTGACATGGTAAATCAAGACAAAACAATACTGAAATATTCCAACTCTTGCATTTCAATTAAAGAAATCCAAAATTAACTTTGAAAAATCAAGAGAATGTAACTTTGGCAAGGTAAACCTTGACAAAACACTACTGAAATATTCCAACTCTTGCATTTCAACGAATTAAATTCAAAATGAGCTTTGAAAAATCAATAGAATGTAACTGTGAGAAGGTAAACCATAACAAAACACTACTGAAATATTCTAAATCTTGCATTTCAATGATAGAAATCCAAAAATCAGCTTTGAATAATCAAGAGAATGTAACTGTGACAAGGTAAACCACGACAAAACGCTACTGAAATATTCCTATGATAGAAATATCAATGATAGAAATCCAAAAAACAGCTTTGAAAAATCAAGAGAATGTAACTCTGACAAGGTAAACCACGACAAAACACTACTGAAATATTCCAACTCTTGCTCTTCACGAAAGAAATTCAAAATGAACTTTGAAAAATCAAGAGAATGTAGCTGTGAAAAGGTAAAGCATAACAAAACACTACTAAAATATTTCAACTCTTGCATTTCACGAAAGAAATTTAAAATGAACTTTGAAAAATCAAGAGAATGTAACTGTGACAAGGTAAAGCACAGTAAAACAGTACTGAAATATTCTAACTCTTGCATTTCAAAGGAAGAAATACAAAATGAACTTTGAAATATAAAAAGAATGTAACAGTGACAAGGTAAAGCACAACAAGACACTACTGAAATATTCCAACTCTTGCATTTCAACGAAAGAAATTCAAAATGAACTTTGAAAAATCAAGAGAACGTAAAAATCCAAAATGAACTTTTAAAAATCAAGAGAATGTAACTGAGACAAGGTAAACCACGACAACACAATACTGAAATATTCCAACTCTTGCATTTAAATGAAAAAAAAATCCAAAATGAACTTTGAAAAATCAATAGAATGTAACTGTGACAATATAAACCATAACAATACACTACTGAAATATTCCAACTCTTGCATTTCAACGAAAGAAATCCAAAAATGGACTTTGAAAAATCAAGAGAATGTAACTGTGACAGGGTAAACCATAACAAAATACTACTGAAATTTTCCAACTCATGCATTTCAACGAAAGAAATTCAAAATGAAATTTGAAAAATCAAGAAAAAGTAACTCTGACAAGGTAAACCACGACAAAACACTACTGAAATATTCCAACTCTTGCATTTCAAGGAAATAAATCCAAAATGAACTTTGAAAAATCAAAAGAATGTAACTTTGACAAGGTAAACCACGATAAAACACTATTGAAATATTCCAGCTCTTGTATTTCACGAAAGAAATTCAAAATGAAGCTTGAAAAATCAAGTGAATGTAACTGTGATATGGTAAACCACGACAAAACACTACTGAAATATTCCAACTCTTGCATTTCAACGAAAGAAATCCAAAATGAACTTTGAAAAATCAAGAGAATGTAACTGTGACAAGGTAAAGCACAACAAGACACTACTGAAATATTCCAACTCTTGCATTTCATGAAAGAAATTCAAAATGAACTTTGAAAAATCAAGAGAATGTAACTGTGACATGGTAAACCACAACAAAACACTACTGAAATATTCCAACTCTTGCATTTCACGAAAGAAATTCAAAATTAACTTTGAAAAATCAAGAGAATGTAACTGTGACATGGTAAATCAAGACAAAACAATACTGAAATATTCCAAGGTAATATTCAAATGTGACAAGGTAAGGCACAACAAGACACTACTGAAATATTCCAACTCTTGCATTTCAATTAAAGAAATTCAAAATTAACTTTGAAAAATCAAGAGAATGTAACTTTGGCAAGGTAAACCTCGACAAAACACTACTGAAATATTCCAACTCTTGCATTTCAACGAATTAAATTCAAAAATGAGCTTTCAAAAATCAATAGAATGTAACTGTGACAAGGTAAACCATAACAAAACACTACTGAAATATTCCAACTCTTGCATTTCAATGATAGAAAAACAAAAATCAGCTTTGAAAAATCAAGAGAATGTAACTGTGACATGGTAAACCACGACAAAACACTACTGAAATATTTCTATGATAGAAATATCAATGATAGAAATCCAAAAAACAGCTTTGAAAAATCAAGAGAATGTAACTCTGACAAGGTAAACCACGACAAAACACTACTGAAATATTCCAACTCTTTCATTTCACGAAAGAAATACAAAATGGATTTTGAAAAATCAAGAGATTGTAACTGTGACAAGGTAAAGCACGACAAAACACTACTGAAATATTCCAACTCTTGCATTTCACGAAAGAAATTCAAAATGAACTTTGAAATATAAAAAGAATGTAACAGTGACAAGGTAAAGCACAACAAGACACTACTGAAATATTCCAACTCTTGCATTTCAACGAAAGAAATTCAAAATGAACTTTGAAAAATCAATAGAATGTAAAAATCAAAAATTAACTTTGAAAAATCAAGAGAATGTTACTGTGACAAGGTAAACCACGACAAAACACTACTTAAATATTCCAACTCTTGCATTTCAAGGAAAAAAAAATCCAAAATGAACTTTGAAAAATCAAGAGAATGTAACTGTGACAAGGTAAACCATGACAAAACACTACTGAAATATTCCAACTTTTGCATTTCAAGGAAAAAAATCCAAATTGAACTTGAAAAAATCAAGATAATGTAACTCTGACAAGTTAAATCACGAAAAAACACTATTGAAATATTCCAACTCTTGCATTTCGAGGAAAGAAATCCAAAATGAACTTTGAAAAATCAAGTGAATGTAACTCTGACAAGGTAAACCACGACAAAACACTATTGAACTATTCCAACTCTTGCATTTCACGAAAGAAATTCAAAATGAAGTTGGAAAAATCCAGAGAATGTAATTGTGATATGGTAAAACACAACAAAACACTACTGAAATATTCCAACTCTTGCATTTCACGAAAGAAATTCAAAATGATCTTTGAAAAATCAAGAGAATGCAACTGTGACAAGGTAAAGCACAACAAAACACAACTGAAATATTCCAACTCTTGCATTTCACGAAAGAAATTCAAAATTACCTTTGAAAAATCAAGAAAATGTAACTGTGACATGGTAAATCAAGACAAAAGAATACTGAAATATTCCAACTCTTGCATTTCAATTAAAGAAATTCAAAATTAACTTTGAAAAATCAAGAGAATGTAACTTTGGCAAGGTAAACCTTGACAAAACACTACTGAAATATTCCAACTCTTACATTTCAACGAATTAAATTCAAAATGAGCTTTGAAAAATCAATAGAATGTAACTGTGACAATGTAAACCATAACAAAACACTACTGAAATATTCCAATTCTTGCATTTCAATGATAGAAATCCAAAAATAAGCTTTGAAAAATCAAGAGAATGTAACTGTGACAAGGTAAACCACGACAAAACACTACTGAAATATTCCAACTCTTGCATTTCACGAAAGAAATTCAAAATGAACTTTGAAAAATCAAGAGAATGTAACTGTGACAGGGTAAAGCACAACAAAACACTACTGAAATATTCCAACTCTTGCATTTCAACGAAAGAAATTCAAAATGAACTTTTAAAAATAAAGAGAATGTAACAGTGACAAGGTAAAGCACAACAAGACACTATTTAAATATTCCAACTCGTGCATTTCACGAAAGAAAGTCAAAATAAACATTGAAAAATAAAGAGAAAGTAACTGTGACAATGTAAATCACAAAAAAACACAACTGAAATATTACAAATCTTTCATTTTAAAGAAAGAAATCCAAAATGAACTTTGAAAAATCAAAAGAATGTAACTGTGACAATGTAAAGCACAACAAGACACTACTGAAATATTCCAACTCTTGCATTTCAACGAAAGAAATTCAAAATGAACTTTGAAAAATCAAGAACGTAAAAATCCAAAATTAACTTTGACAAATTTAGAGAATGTAACTGTGCCATGGTAAACTATTACAAAACACTACTGAAATATTCCAACTCTTGCATTTCAAGGAAAGAAATCTAAAATGAACATTGAAAAATCAAAGGAATGTAACTGTGACAAGATAGACAACTACAAAACACTACTGAAATATTCCAACTCTGTCATTTCAAGGAAAGAAATCCAAAATGAACTTTGAAAAATCAAGAGAATGTAACTGTGACAAGGTAAAGCACAACAAAACACTACTAAAATATTCCAACTCTTGCATTTCACGAAAGAAAATCAAAATGAACTTTGAAAAATCAAGAGAATGTAACTGTGACATGGTAAACCACGACAAAACACTACTGAAATATTCCAACTCTTGCATTTCAATTAAAGAAATTTAAAATTAACTTTGAAAAATCAAGAGAATATAACTGTGACAAGGTAAACCTTGAAAAAACACTACTGAAATATTCCAACTCTTGCATTTCAACGAATTAAATTCAAAATGAGCTTTAAAAAATCAATAGAATGTAACTATGACAAGGTAAACCATAACAAAACAGTAGTGAAATATTCCAACTCTTGCATTTCAATGATAGAAATACAAAAAACAGCTTTGAAAAATCAAGAGAATGTAACTGTGACATGGTAAACCACGACAAAACACTACTGAAATATTCCAACTCTTGCATTTCACGAAACAAATTCAAAATGAACTTTGAAAAATAAAGATAATGTAACTGTGACAATGTAAATCACTACAATACATTACTGAAATATTCGAACTCTTGCATTTCACGAAAAAAATTCAAAATTAACTTTGAAAAATCAAGAGAATGTAACTGTGACAAGGTAAAGCACAACAAAACACTACTGAAATATTCCAACTCTTGCATTTCAATGAAAGAAATCCAAAATGAACTTTGAAAAATCAAGAGAATGTAACAGTGACAAGGTAAATCACAACAAGACACTACTGAAATATTCCAACTCTTGCATTTCAACGAAAGAAATTCAAAATGAACTTTGAAAAATCAAGAGAATGTAAAAATCCAAAATGAACTTTGAAAAATCAAGAGAATGTTACTGAGACAAGGTAAACCACGACAAAACACTACTGAAATATTCAAACTCTTGCATTTCAAGGAAAAAAAAATCCAAACTTAACTTTTAAAAATCAATAGACTGTAACAGTGACAAGGCAAACCATAACAAAACACTACTGAAATATTCCAACTCTTGCATTTCAACGAAAGAAATCCAAAAATGAAGTTTGAAAAATCAAGAGAATGTAACTGTGACAAGGTAAACCATGACAAAACACTACTGAAATATTCCAACTCTTGCATTTTAAGGAAAGAAATCCAATATGAACTTTGAAAAATCAAGAGAATGTAACTCTGACAAGGTAAACCACGATAAAACACTACTGAAATATTCCAACTCTTGCATTTCAAGGAAAGAAATCCAAAATTAACTTTGAAAAATCAAGAGAATGTAACTGTGACAAGGTAAACAACGATAAAACACTATTGAAATATTCCAACTCTTGCATTTCACGAAAGAAATTCAAAATGAAGTTTGAAAAATCAAGAGAATGTAACTGTGATATGGTAAACCACAACCAAACACTACTGAAATATTCCAACTCTTGCATTTCAACGAAAGAAATCCAAAATGAACTTTGAAAAATCAAGAGAATGTAACAATGACAAGGTAAGGCACAACAAGACACTACTGAAATAGTCCAACTCTTGCATTTCAATTAAAGAAATTCAAAATTAACTTTGAAAAATCAAGAGAATGTAACTTTGGCAAGATAAACCTTGACAAAACACTACTGAAATATTCCAACTCTTGCATTTCAACGAATTAAATTCAAAAATGAGCTTTGAAAAATCAATAGAATGTAACTGTGACAAGGTAAACCATAACAAAACACTACTGAAATATTCCAACTCTTGCATTTCAATGATAGAAATACAAAAATCAGCTTTGAAAAATCAAGAGAATGTAACTGTGACAAGGTAAACCACGACAAAAAAATACTGAAATATTTCTATGATAGAAATATCAATGATAGAAATCCAAAAAACAGCTTTGAAAAATCAAGAGAATGTAACTGTGACATGGTAAACCACGACAAAACACTACTTAAATATACAAACACTTGAATATCACGGAATAAATACAAAATGAACTTTGAAAAATCAAGATTATGTAACTGTGACATGGTAAAGCACGACAAACCACTACTGAAATATTCCAACTCTTGCATTTCACGAAAGAAATTTAAAATGAACTTTGAAAAAAATCATGAGAATGTAACAGTGACAAGGGAAACCACGACAAAACATTACTGAAATATTCCAACTCTTGCATTTCAACGAATTAAATTCAAAATGAGCTTTGAAAAATCAATAGAATGTAACTGTGACAAGGTAAACCATAACAAAACACTACTGAAATATTCCAAATCTTGCATTTAAACGATAGAAATCCAAAAATCAGCTTTGAAAAATCAAGAGAATGTAACTGTGACAAGGTAAACCACGACAAAACACTACTGAAATATTCCAACTCTTGAATTTCAATGAAAGAAATTCAAAATTAACTTTGAAAAATCAATAGAATGTAACTGTGACAAGGTAAACCATGACAAAACACTACTGAAATATTCCAACTCTTGCATTTCAACGAATTAAATACAAAATGAGCTTTAAAAAATCAATAGAATGTAACTGTGACAAGGTAAACCATAACAAAACACTAGTGAAATATTCCAACTCTTGCATTTCAATGATAGAAATCCAAAAAACAGCTGTGAAAAATCAAGAGAATGTAACTCTGACAAGGTAAACCACGACAAAACACTACTGAAATATTCAAACTCTTGTATTTCACTAAAGAAATTCAAAATGAAATTTGAAAAATCAAGAGAATCTAACTTTGACAATGTAAATCACAACAAAACACTACTGAAATATTCCAACTCTTTCATTTCACGACAGAAATTCAAAATGAACTTTGAAAAATCAAGAGAATGTAACTGTCACAAGGTAAAGCACAACAAAACACTACTGAAATATTCCAACTCTTGCATTTCTACAAAAGAAATTCAAAATGAACTTTGAAATATCAAAAGAATGTAACAGTGACAAGGTAAAGCACAACAATACACTACTGAAATATTCCAACTCTTGCATTTCAACGAAAGAAATTCAAAATGAACTTTGAAAAATCAAGAGAACGTAAAAATCCAAAATGAACTTTGAAAAATCAAGAGAATGTAACTGTGACAAGGGAAACCACGACAAAACACTACTGAAATATTCCAACTCTTACATTTCAACGAATTAAATTCAAAATGAGCTTTGAAAAATCAATAGAATGTAACTGTGACAAGGTAAACCATAACAAAACACTACTGAAATATTCCAATTCTTGCATTTCAATGATAGAAATCAAAAAATCAGCTTTGAAAAATCAAGAGAATGTAACTGTGAAAAGGTAAACCACGACAAAACACTACTGAAATATTCCTATGATAGAAATATCAATGATAGAAATCCAAAAAACAGCTTTGAAAAATCAAGAGAATGTAAATGTGACAAGGTAAACCACGACAAAACACTACTGAAATATTCCAACTCTTGCATTTCACGAAAGAAATTCAAAATAAACTTTGAAAAATGATGAGAATGTAACAGTGACAAGATGAAGCATAACAAGACACCACTGAAATATTCCAACTCTTTCATTTCACAAAAGATATTCAAAATTAACTTTGAAAACTCAAGATAATGTAACTCTGAAAATGTGAACCACAACAAAACTCTACTAAAATATTCCAACTCTTGCATTTCAACGAAAGAAATCCAAAATGATCTTTGAAAAATCAAGAGAATGTAACTGTGACAAGGTAAAGCACAACAAAACACTACTGAAACATTCCAACTCTTGCATTTCACGAAAGAAATTCAAAATTACCTTTGAAAAATCAAGAAAATGTAACTGTGACATGGTAAATCAAGACAAAAGAATACTGAAATATGCCAACTCTTGCATTTCAATTAAAGAAATTCAAAATTAACTTTGAAAAATCAAGAGAATGTAACTTTGGCAAGGTAAACCTTGACAAAACACTACTGAAATATTCCAACTCTTACATTTCAACGAATTAAATTCAAAATGAGCTTTGAAAAATCAATAGGATGTAACTGTGACAAGGTAAACCATAACAAAACACTACTGAAATATTCCAATTCTTGCATTTCAATGATATAAATACAAAAAAAAGCTTTGAAAAATCAAGAGAATGTAACTGTGACAAGGTAAACGACGACAAAACACTACTGAAATATTCCAACTCTTGCATTTCACGAAATAAATTAAAAATGAACTTTTAAAAATCAAGAGAATGTAATTGTGACAATGTAAAGCACAACAAAACACTACTGAAATATTCCAACTCTTGCATTTCAACGAAAGAAATTCAAAATGAACCTTTAAAAATAATGAAAATTTACTAGTGACAAGGTATAGAACAACAAGACACTACTGAAATATTCCAACTCTTGCATTTCACGACATAAATTCAAAATGAAATTCTAGAAATAAAGAGAATGTAAAAGTGTCAAGTTTAAGCACAATAAGACACAACTAAAATATTCGAACTCTTGCATTTCAACGAAAGAAATCCAAAAGGAACTTTGAAATATCAAAAGAATGTAACAGTGACAAGGTAAAGCACAACAATACACTACTGAAATATTCCAACTCTTTCATTTCAACGAAAGAAATTCAAAATGAACTTTGAAAAATCAAGAGAATGAAAAAATCCAAAATGAACTTTGAAAAATCAAGAGAATGTAACTGTGACAAGGTAAACCACGACAAAACACTACTGAAATATTCCTACTCTTGCATATCACGAAAGAAATTCAAAATGAACTTTGAAAAATCAAGAGAATGTAACTGTGACAAGGTAAAGCACAACAAAACACTACTGAAATATTCCAACTCTTGCATTTCAACGAAAAAAATTCAAAATGAACTTTGAAAAATAAAGAGAATGTAACAGTGACAAGGTAAAGCACAACAAAACACTACTGAAATATTCCAACTCTTGCATTTCACGAAAGAAATTCAAAATGAACTTTGAAAAATCAAGAAAATGTAACTGTGACAAGGTAAAGCACAACAAAACAGTACTGAAATACTCCAACTCTTGCATTTCAACGAAAGAAATTCAAAATGAACTTTGAAAAATCAAGAATGTAAAAATCCAAAATGAACTTTGAAAAATCAAGAGAGTGTAACTGTGACAAGGTAAACCATGACAAAACACTACTGAAATATTCCAACTCTTGCATTTCAAGGAAATAAATCCAAAATGAACTTTAAAAAATCAAGAGAATGGAACTGTGACAAGGTAAACTACGACAAAACAATACTGAAATATTCCAACTCTGCATTTCAAGGAAAGAAATCCAAAATGAACTTTGAAAAATCAAGAGAATGTAACTGTGACAAGGTAAAGCACAACAAAACACTACTAAAAAATTCCAACTCTTGTATTTCACGAAAGAAATTCAAAATGAACTTTGAAAAATCAAGAGAATGTAACTGTGACATGGTAAACCACGACAAAACACTACTGAAATATTCCAACTCTTGCATTTCAATTAAAGAAATTTAAAATGAACTTTGAAAAATCAAGAGAATGTAACTGTGACAAGGTAAACCTTGAAAAAACACTACTGAAATATTCCAACTCTTTCATTTCAACTAATTAAATTCAAAATGATCTTTAAAAAATCAATAGAATGTAACTATGACAAGGTAAACCATAACAAAACAGTAGTTAAATATTCCAACTCTTGCATTTCAACGATATAAATACAAAAATCAACTTTGAAAAATAAATAGAATGTAACTGTTACAATTTAACCAATGAGAACACAATAATTAAATATAACAACACTTGATTTAAACGAAAGAAATTACAAATGAACTTTGAAAAAACAGGTAAATCTAAGATTGACAATGTAGAGCACAACAAGACACTAACTAAATATTACAACTCTTGCATTTCAACGAAAGAAAATCAAAATGAACTTTGAACAATCAAGAGAATGTAACTTTGACAAGGTGAAGCACAAAAAAACACTACTGAAATATTCCATCTTTTGCATTTCTACGAAAGAAATCCAAAACGAACTTTGAAATATAAAAAGAATGTAACAGTGACAAGGTAAAGCACAACAAGACACTACTGAAATATTCCAACTCTTGCATTTCAACGAAAGAAATTCAAAATGAACTTTGAAAAATCAAGAGAACGTAAAAATCCAAAATGAACTTTGAAAAATCAAGAGAATGTAACTGCGACAAGGGAAACCACGACAAAACACTACTGAAATATTCCAACTCTTGCATTTCAAGGAAAAAAAAATCCAAAATGAACTTTGAAAAATCAAGAGAATGTAACTGTGACAAGGTAAACCATAACAAAACACTACTGAAATATTCCAACTCTTTCATTTCAATGAAAGAAATCCAAAAATGAAATTTGAAAAATCAAGAGAATGTAACTGTGACAAGGTAAACCACGACAAAACACTACTGAAATATTCCAACTTTTGCATTTCAAGGAAAGAAATCCAATATGAACTTTGAAAAATCAAGAGAATGTAACTCTGACAAGGTAAACCACGAAAAAACACTACTGAAATATTCCAACTCTTGCATTTCAAGGAAAGAAATCCAAAATGAACTTTGAAAAATCAAGAGAATGTAACTGTGACAAGGTAAACCACGATAAAACACTATTGAAATATTCCAACTCTTGCATTTCACGAAAGAAATTCAAAATGAAGTTTTAAAAATCAAGAGAATGTAACTGTGATATGGTAAACCACAACAAAACACTACTGAAATATTCCAACTCTTGCATTTCAACGAAATAAATACAAAATGAACTTTGAAAAATCAAGAGAATGTAACAATGACAAGGTAAGGCACAACAAGACACTACTGAAATATTCCAACTCTTGCATTTCAATTAAAGAAATTCAAAATTAACTTTGAAAAATCAAGAGAATGTAACTTTGGCAAGGTAAACCTTGACAAAACACTACTGAAATATTCCAACTCTTGCATTTCAACGAATTAAATTCAAAAATGAGCTTTGAAAAATCAATAGAATGTAACTCTGACAAGGTAAACCATAACAAAACACTACTGAAATATTCCAACTCTTGCATTTCAATGATAGAAATACAAAAATCAGCTTTGAAAAATCAAGAGAATGTAACTGTGAAAAGGTAAACCACGACAAAACACTACTGAAATATTACTATGATAGAAATATCAATGATAGAAATCCAAAAAACAGCTTTGAAAAATCAAGAGAATGTAACTCTGACAAGGTAAACCACGACAAAACACTACTGAAATATTCCAACTCTTGCATTTCACGAAAGAAATACAAAATGAACTTTGAAAAATCAAGAGATTGTAATTGTGACAAGGTAAAGCACAACAAGACACTACTGAAATATTCCAACTCTTGCATTTCACGAAAGAAAATCAAAATTAACTTTGAAAAATAAAAAGAATGTAACAGTGACAAGGTAAAGCACAACAAAACACTACTGAAATATTCCAACTCTTGTATTTCAAAGAAAAAAATCCAAAATGAACTTTGAAATATCAAAAGAATGTAACAGTGACAAGGTAAAGCACAACAAGACACTACTGAAATATTCCATCTCTTGCATTTCAACGAAAGAAATTCAAAATGAACTTTGAAAAATCAAGAGAACGTAAAAATCCAAAATGAACTGAAAAATCAAGAGAATGTAACTGTGACAAGGGAAACCACGACAAAACACTACTGAAATATTCCAACTCTTACATTTCAACGAATTAAATTCAAAATGAGCTTTGAAAAATCAGAAGAATGTAACTGTGACAAGGTAAACCATAACAAAACACTACTGAAATATGCCAACTCTTGCATTTCAATGATAGAAATCCAAAAATCAGCTTTGAAAAATCAAGAGAATGTAACTGTGACAAGGTAAACAACGACAAAACACTACTGAAATATTCCAACTCTTGCATTTCACGAAAGAAATTCAAAATGAACTTTGAAAAATCAAGAGAATGTAACTGTGACAAGGTAAACCATAACAAAACACTACTGAAATATTCCAACTCTTGCATTTCAACGAAAGAAATCCAAAAATGAACTTTGAAAAATCAAGAGAATGTAACTGTGACAAGGTAAATCATGACAAAACACTACTGAAATATTCCAACTCTTGCATTTTAAGGAAAGAAATCCAATATGAACTTTGAAAAATCAAGAGAATGTAACTCTGACAAGGTAAACCACCACAAAACACTACTGAAATATTCCAACTCTTGCATTTAAAGGAAAGAAATCCAAAATGAACTTTGAAAAATCAAGAGAATGTAACTGTGACAAGGTAAACCACGATAAAACACTTTTGAAATATTCCAACTCTTGCATTTCACGAAAGAAATTCAAAATGAAGTTTGAAAAATCAAGAGAATGTAACTGTGATATGGTAAACCGCAACAAAACACTACTGAAATATTCCAACTCTTGCATTTCAACGAAAGAAATCCAAAATGAACTTTGAAAAATCAAGAGAATGTAACAATGACAAGGTAAAGCACAACAAGACACTACTGAAATATTCCAACTCTTGCATTTCAATTAAAGAAATTCAAAATTAACTTTGAAAAATCAAGAGAATGTAACTTTGGCAAGGTAAACCTTGACAAAACACTACTGAAATATTCCAACTCTTGCATTTCAACGAATTAAATTCAAAAATGAGCTTTGAAAAATCAATAGAATGTAACTGTGACAAGGTAAACCATAACAAAACACTACTGAAATATTCCAACTCTTGTATTTCAACGATAGAAATACAAAAATCATCTTTGAAAAATCAAGAGAATGTAACTGTGACAAGGTAAACCACTACAAAACACTACTTAAATATTCCAACTCTTGCATTTCACTAAAGAAATTCAAAATGAACTTTGAAAAATCAAGAGATTGTAACTGTGACAAGGTAAACCACGACAAGACACTACTGAAATATTCCAACTCTTGAATTTCACGAAAGAAATCCAAAATGAATTTTAAAAAATCAAAAGAATGTAACAGTGACAAGGTAAAGCACAACAAAACACTACTTAAATAGTCAAACTCTCGCATTTCAACGAAAGAAATCCAAAATGAACTTTGAAATATCAAAAGAATGTAACAGTGACAAGGTAAAGCTCAACAAGACACTACTGAAATATTCCATCTCTTGCATTTCAACGAAAGAAATTCAAAATGAACTTTGAAAAATCAAGAGAACGTAAAAATCCAAAATGAACTTTGAAAAATCAAGAGAATGTAACTGTGACAAGGGAAACCACGACAAAACACTACTGAAATATTCCAACTCTTACATTTCAACGAATTAAATTCAAAATGAGCTTTGAAAAATCAGAAGAATGTAACTGTGACAAGGTAAACCATAACAAAACACTACTGAAATATGCCAACTCTTGCATTTCAACGATAAAAATCCAAAAATCAGCTTTGAAAAATCAAGAGAATGTAACTGTGACAAGGTAAACCACGACAAAACACTACTGAAATATTCCAACTCTTGCATTTCAATTAAAGAAATTCAAAATTAACTTTGAAAAATCAAGAGAATGTAACTGGGACAAGGTAAAGCACAACGAAACACTACTGAAATATTCCAACTCTTGCATTTCAACGAAAAAAATTCAAAATGAACTTTGAAAAATCAAGAGAATGTAACAGTGACAAGGTAAAGCACAACAAAACACTACTGAAATATTCTAACTCTTGCATTTCACGAAAGAAATTCAAAATGAACTTTGAAAAATCAAGAGAATGTAACTGTGACAAGGTAAAGCAAAGCAAAACACTCCTGAAATATTCCAACTCTTGCATTTCAACGAAAGAAATCCAAAATGAACTTTGAAATATCAAAAGAATGTAACAGTGACAAGGTAAAGCACAACAAGACACTACTGAAATATTCCAACTCTTGCATTTCAACGAAAGAAATTCAAAATTAACTTTGAAAAATCAAGAGAACGTATAAATCCAAAATGAACTTTGAAAAATCAAGAGAATGTAACTGTGACAAGGTAAACCATGACAAAACACTACTGAAATATTCCAACTCTTGCATTTCAAGGAAAGAAATCCAAAATGAACTTTGAAAAATCAAGAGAATATAACTTTGAAAAGGTAAACCACCACAAAACACTACTGAAATATTCCAAGTCTTGCATTTCAAGGAATGAAATCCAAAATGAACTTTGAAAAATCAAGAGAATGTAACTGTGACAAGATAAACCACGATAAAACACTATTGAAATATTCCAACTCTTGCATTTCACGAAAGAAATTCAAAATGAACTTTGAAAAATCAAGAGAATGTAACTGTGATATGGTAAACCACAACAAAAAACTACTGAAATATTCCAACTCTTGCATTTCAGAGAAAGAAATTCAAAATAAACTTTGAAAAATCAAGAGAATGTAAAAATCGAAAATGAACTTGGAAAAATCAAGAGAATGTAACTGTGACAAGTTAAACCATGACAAAAATTTACTGAAATAATCCAACTCTTGTCTTTTAATGAAAAAAATCCAAAAGGAACTTTGAAATATCAAGAGAATGTAACTGTGACAATGTAAACCACAACAAAACATTACTGAAATATTCCAACTCTTGCATTTCAACGAAAGAAATCAAAAAATGAACTTTAAAAACTCAAGAGAATGTAACTGTGACAAGGTAAACCCCGACAAAACACTACTGAAATATTCTAACTCTTGCATTTCAAGGAAAGAAATCCAAAATGAGCTTTGAAAAATCATGAGAATGTAACTGTGACAGGGTAAACCACGATAAAACATTCACGATTTCGATCCAAAAATGGACTTAAGTTTCATATTTGAACCAGAGAATTGTATTTTCCATAATTTTATTTCAAAAAACTAGAGTTTACGGTCAAAAACCCTTATTAGCTCAGATTTTACGGAAATAGTTTTATTTTTCGATCCATAAATTGACTTAAGTTTCACATTTGATCCAGAGAATTGTATTTTCCATAATTTTCTTACAAAAAACTAGAGTTTACGGTCAAAAACCCTTATTAGCTCAGATTTTACGGAAATAATTTTATTTTTCGATCCAAAAATGTACTTAAGTTTCACATTTGAAAGTTCTGATCGTAATGAATGATACTTGTTATCAGAAAAAAGTCAATTGCCAAAAAAAAAAGAAAAAAAAATGGGGGGAGGGGGCCAAAAAGTTGGAGGGGAGGGTGCACCCTTCGAGTTTGGGGATCGGGGACCTTTGGGGGGTTGATGACTCTGCTGGTTAGGGTCATTGGTGCTTATGATCCTTGATGGTTCGTACTCACATACACCTTACTACTTGATTTGCAAGGATTTCTATGGTTTGTTCTGAATTTCTTTATTAAAATTATTTTCTTGCCATCTACATCTCTCTTAGTATCAACTTTTTAGTATACTATAACATTGGACCCTATTTTAAACTGACAACACTGTTCAAACACAACTTGTGTATTATACAGAACATATTGGAGAGGTAAAGCTAGGTCAACTCAGAATGTCATTCTATTATCATTAATCATTTTCATATATTGATGTTGTCTCAAATTTATAACAAATTCCCTGAGCTAACAACTCCGAGGGGTTACCTTAACTGATAATCAGTTTAACCCTTTTATTTTTCTTTCTTTTTTTTCACCTTCATACAATTCAATTCGCAAATCCCTTACCCCTTTTTTGCAAATGTCAATCAAACAATTCTGATTGTAGCTTCCAATTTTTTAATAACAAACTACTCTCGAGTTACACTCCAATCCGCAAATCCCTTACCCCTTTCTTGCAAATGTCAATCAAACAATTCTGATTGCAACATCCAATTTTTTAATAACAAACTACTCTCGAGGTACAATCTTGTGCAATTCTTATCAATAACAAAAACCTTACCAGCTTTTTAAAATGTTCACGTGTAAGTGTAATGACACACGCGTGGGTTTTCTTGTACGGTTCTTGTATAATTCCATGTGCAATTGATATCAATAGCAATAACCAGTCTGGTAATCTGCCTTGGAAAGGTGCCAAGGAACATAAAGTAGTAGAATTCCATAGATACACCCTACTCTTGTCTTCTAACCAGAGACAATTTGCTGCCTTTTAATACTGCCGTCTTTTTAAATATATTTGATGATTAAAGCATTTCGATTTCTAACAACAATATCTACTAAGCTTCAAATTTTGGCTTTCTTTTTAAGGTTTTAGAATTGTTATAACACCTTGTTAAAATATATACGATTTTTCTTTTGCAACTACTAGTTTTTGCTCTTTGCGCAGTTTAATGTCTTTTCATACTGATCTTTTCAAATATAATTGATTATTAAAGCAGGTCCAATTTCTAACAACGATTTCTACTAAGCTTCAAACGTTTGGTTTTCTTTTTGAAGGTTTTTTGAATTGAAAATCATCGTTTGTAATAATTGCAAATTATCGTTTTTTGGGCCTTCCTACTGACGTTATATAACTTGTTGCGTTCAAAAAGGCTTTCTTTTTTAAGGTTTTTGGTTATAATTCCTTGTAAAAATATATACAAATATTTGTATATATAATTGTAAATATATACAATTGCCAGTTTTTTGCTCTTTACGCAATTTAATGTCTTCGCATACTGTCTCCTTTTCTAAAATTATTGAAGCTTCTCCGATTTATGACATTGATATGTACTAAGCTTGAAACTTTTGGTTTTCTTTTTTAAGGTTTTTGAATTGATGTATTCCCTTGTCAAAATAGAATTATAATTTGTAATAATTGTAATTTTTAATTTTTGGGGCCTTTCTACTGACATTATGTAACTAGTCGTGTTCAAACCTGTAAGTTTAATGGCGTAGCGAGTGGATTTTATCTTACAAAAAAACAAATTAATTTTATAATTTTCAGACATTTTTCTAGTTTGAATTAAAACATTAAAATTATTGTTCAGGCACCGTAAATTTCTTTGCAGTTTACATAAAAATCATAGCGATTCTTAACTGAACCTAATTTTTTTTTATACTTTTTTTTAAGATTTACAAAGACATTGCTTATCATAGGCAGCGCGCTAGCACTGCCTAAGTAAAGAACGATGTGGGCACAATGTTTTTTTTTCTTCAGCCGGGCACTTCGTATCGTAAGAGTTGTCGTAGAAACCTCGAAAAGGGCTCACTCGATTGGAAATTGGAGTGGCTAGTACAATTTTTAATAGTCGAAAGTGATTGAAAGGCAACTAGCCCCCCCCCCCCTCGCCCATCATTTCCCCAAACTTATCCAATCAAAATTTTGAGACATCCATTTGGTTCAGCATAGTTGATTTCCAGATACAGAATATGTTTTTTAAGAGGACACCCCCCCACAACCCTCAGGGCAAGGGTTTTAAGTTATGCCCTGAGGACATATAAGAACGATGTTGGAACAATGTACTATATATTATTTTTTCCGTTAGAGCAGGGCACTTCATATGGGAGGGGTTGTCGTAGAAAATTCAAAAGGGGCTCATTCGATTGGAAATTGAGAGTTCTAGAGCCTTTTTTAATAGTCGAAAGTGATTGGAGGGCAACTGGCCCCCCCCCCCGCCCATCATTCCCCTAAACACATCCAATCAAAATTTTGAGATACCCATTTTGTTCAGTGTAGTTAATTTCCACATATAAAATATGTTTTTGAGGAGGACACTCCCCCACTACCCTCAGGGCAAGGGTTTTAAGCTTTGCCCTGGGGCATATAAGGTTTTTATAGAAGGCGTTGTCGTAGAAACTTCAAAACAGGCTCATTTGATTGGAAATTCGAAGGGCTAGTACCCTTTTCAATAGTCGAAAGTGATTGGAGGGCAACCAGCCCCCTCCCCCCACGCCCATCTTTCCCCAAACACATCCAACCAAAATTTTGAGATACCAATTTTGTTCAGCGTAGTTGATGTCCACATAGAAAATATCTTTTTGAGGAGGACAATCCCCCACTACCCTCAAGGCAAGGGTTTTAAGTTATGCCCTTGAGCATATAAGGTTTTTATAGAAGGCGTTGTCGTAGACACTTCAAAAAGGCTCATTCGATTGGAAATTCAAAGGGCTAGTACCCTTTTTAATAGTCGAAAGTGATTGGAGGGCAACTAGCCCCCTCCCCCCACGCCCATCTTTCCCCAAACACATCCAATCAACATTTTCAGATAGCAATTTTTTTCAGCGTAGTTGATTTCCTAATAGAAATTATGTTTTTTAGGAGGACACTCCCCCACAACCCTAAGGGCAAGGGTTTTAAGTTATGCCCTGGGGGTATATAAGGTTTTGATAGAAGGCGTTATCGTAGAAACTTCAAAAAGGCTCATTCGATTGGAAATTCGAAGGGCTAGTGCCCTTTTTAATAGTCGAAAGTGATTGGAGGGCAACTAGCCCCCCCCCCTCGCCCATCATTTCCCCAAACACATCCAATTAAAATTTCGAGATAGCCATTTTTTCAGCGTAGTTGATTTCCAGAAAGAAAATTTGTTTTTGAGGAGGACACTCCCCCACAGCCCTTGGAGCAAGGGTTTTAAGTTATGCCCTCAGGGCATAGAAGAACGATGTTGACACAATATACTATTTATTATTTTTTTTTCCTTTAGAGCTTGGCACTTCATATGGAAGGGATCGTCGTAGAAACTTCAAAAAGGGCTCATTTGATTAGAAATTGAGCGTTATAGTGCCCTTTTTAATAGTCAAAAGTGATTGGAGGGCAACTAGCCCCCCCCCCACGCCCATCATTCCCCCAAACACATCCAATAAAAAATTTAAGATATCCACTTCGTTCAGCGTAGTTGATTTCCAGATAGAAAATATATTTTTGAGGAGGACACTCCCCCACAACCCTCAGGGCAAGGATAATAAGTTATGCCCTGGGGGCATATAAGGTTCTTATTGAAATCTTTGTCATAGAAACTTGAAAAAGTGCTCATTCGATTTGAAATTCAAAGGGATAGTACCCTTTTTAATAGTCGAAAGTGATTTGAGGACAAATAACCCCCCTCTCACGCAAACCTTTTCCCCACACACATCCAGTCAAAATTTTTAGATAGCCATTTTGTTCAACGTAGTTGAAAGTTTTGAAAGTCAGGTCTTTAAGGATGACAACCCCTCCCCCCACAGCCCTCAGGGGCGAGGGTTGTAGGTTATGCCCTGGGGCATATAAAGTTTTTATTCAGAGCTTTGTCATAGAAACTTCAAAAGGGCTTATTCAATTGGAAATTCAAAGGGCTAGTACCTTTTTTAATAGTTGAAAGTGATTGGATAGCGACTAACGCCCCTCTGACGCCCACCATTTTCCAATACACATCCAATCAAAATTTTGAGATTTTGTTCAACGTAGTTGAACGTTCTGGAAATTAGGTCTTTTAGGATGATAGCCCCCTCAGAGCCCTCAGTGCAGGGGTTGTAAGTTATGCCCTGAGGGCATATAAGGTTTATATCGAAAGTTGTTGCATAAATCTTAGGCAGCACGATCGCGCTGCCTAAGTAAAGAACGGGGACACTCGAGAACAAGACATGAAACGGGAACTAAGTAATGATGAGGAAACTCCCCCACAAGCCTCAGGGCAAGGGTTTTAAGTTATGCCCTGGGTGCCCCTGTGGGCATATAAGAACGATGTGGGCACAATGTATTATTTATTATTTTTTTTCCTTTAGAGCAGGGCACTTCGTATCGAAGAAGTTGTCGTAGAAACTTCAAAAAGCGCTCATTCAATTGGAAATTGGAGTGGCTTGTGCCCTTTTTCATAGTCGAAAGTGATTGGAAGGTGACTAACACCCCTCTCACGCCCACCATTCCCCAAACACGTCCACTCAATATTTGGAGATAGCAATGTTATTTAAGGTAGTTGGGAGTTCTGTAAGTTCGGTCTTAGAGGATGACAACCACCCTAACAAACCCTATGGTACGGGTTGTGATTATTGCCCTGGGGGCATATAAGGTGTTTATAGAAATCGTTATCGTTTCCAAAAGGGCTCATTCGATTGGAAATCGAAAGGCCTAGTGAACTTTTTAATAGTCGAAAGTGATTGGAAGTAGAGGAGGGGGTACCAGCGCGACGGGGGCTCCTTATATGGGCATAGAATACTGACGGGGCTACTAATAAGGGCATAGCCTCCCTAGGGAGAAAGATTGCGTAATGGGGTCAATGACCTCTTTTTTCCAAGGTCGATTTATTTGATGTTTCTATGTGTAATAACTCCGGGACGAAGGTTGCACATGCGCATTGAATTCTAACGGGAAACAATGTTATTGATCTAGGACTCGAGGGGGAAGTGAATTTCCGAGAACTTGATTGCGTAATCGATCGTGAATGTCATGGTGTCCAGAAATAGTATTTGTTGTTGTTGCTCTAGGCAATGATATGACATTCCCGGAAACAGTTAGATCACGTGTTTCCTTCTCAGCCAATCAGCGAGTCGGATACATCCTCCTTCTCAGCCAATCAGAGACCTGCTTACATATGATTTTCCCCGTTACATAACAATTCACCCTTGAGATTTCATATATAACGGACATGCAATGTGATTAAATTATCAGAAAGTATTGTGACACAATGGATAGAACACATGAACTTGAAGCCTTGGCAACTTCAATTTACCATGTAAGTTCTGTTTTCATTATTTTTATTTTCAAAATAAAATTGTTTTCCGTGGTCACCCTCTACTATATTCGAGTAAACCCCCCCCCCCCATATACAATACAAACATCACTTTACTCACTAGGAAAACATAAAATATATTCTTTTGCCCTCAAAACCTAACCCCATCCCCCTTTGTTTTACAACCAAAATTCTAGCAAAAAGAAATAATATTCCTTCCCTCTATATTTCCAGCTAAATCCCCCCCCACCATTGTTTTACAATAAAATTCTCGCAAAAAGAAATAATTATCCTTCCTTCTATATTTCCAGCTAAAGTGACCGCTGACTTCTGTCAATTTTTAATGAAAATGCCGTTCCGTTTTGACACAAGACTCCAGTGCGTGGTTAAAATTAGCAGTCACCCTTTCCGGCTTACAAACGCGGTCAACGGAACTATTCTTCCGTCAAAATTAAAACACAATGATGCAATAATTAAGCTAGGCCTATGCAACCTGTATAGAAGTAGAGAAACAAGTTATTTTCGAATTAGGGTCTAACAATATCCCCCTCCCTCCCCCATTGTCTTACAACCCCAAATTCTCGCAAAAAGAAATACCATTTTGATAAATTCCTTCCCTCTATATTTCCAGCTAAATCCCCCCCCCCCACCATTGTTTTACAATCATATTCTCGCAAAAGGAAATAATTATCCTTCCTTCTATATTTCCAGCTAAAGTGACCGCTGACTTCTGTCAATTTTTAGTGAAAATGCCGGTCTGTTTTGACACAAGACTCCAGTGCGTGGCTAAAATTAGCTGTCACCCTTTTTAAAGCACTTCCTGTAAAAGGTTTCTCAAGTCAAAGGAACTATTCTTCTGTCAAATTAAAACACTAATTAAGCAAGCAGGGCTAGAAAAGTCTTTTTGAGTTGCATGAAGCTAATATTATGTATAAATTGAATAGAATTTTAACCTATGTTTGCAAAATATAGGCCTACAGGTCGATGGGTTAACGATCTAATTTAAAGCCTATAGACCGGAAAATTTAATATTTTTCTAAATGGTAAAAATAGAAACAATTATTCCTATCCTATGGCTGTAGACTACTGATTGTCTAATAAAAACGTTTGATTTCTAAGCCTAATATATTTCTCGCGAAATTAAAACATTTGATTTCTAAGCCTAATATATTTGTCGCAAAATTTTTACGTTGTGCTTTCTTAGTGATTAATGCTTTGTCTAAACAAAATTATATGGATGATGGTACTAACTTTCTTTCTGTAAAAAATGGGCAAATTATTTAGATACTAATTTTTTCTCTTCTTTTTAAGGCCAATTATGAAGAATGCGTGCCCCCTCCTTCCAAGAAAGCCAGAGATGACGAGGCAGCCCCATCAGTGCCAGCCCCAATGCAGCCTGGGTTTAAGTTAAAGAGAGAGTGGGCGGGTAACTACAATGCCGAAGCTATGCAAGATCGTGAAATAGCCTGCCCAGTCGCGCAAGAACATAGCGCCGCCGGCCCGTCCACCTTCCATCATACGTTGCCTGGGCCTTCAAGAGCTGCCCCACTTATGCAAGGTCAGGAAGTGGCCCTCCAGCATGCACTACTTGGTCCTTCGGATGCCCAAGTGCAGCCGGGATATGCAAATGTAAGCATTTTTTCATACCTTTCTATTTCTTCCAATGTTTTTTTAGTCTTTTCTTTTTCACTATTTTTCAACACTGTAAAAGTTTGTCTCAGAGATATTAAAAAGAAAAATGTTTTTTTCTTTTTCAATCCCAATATAAACTTATCTCTGTGAGATATTAACCCCATATTACATATCTAAATATAATTTTTTGCATAGAAACCACTCTTTTCTAATCTTTGCTATCGCTTCGATATCTCATAAGCGAATATTTTTAGGTAATTTCTATTAATAATCACCACCTTTGAAACTCAAAATGCTATTTTTTCTAATATTTGATATTTTCTATGCATTCACCCCTATCTCTTCGCCGCTATCACATAAGCGAATATTTTTCATGGGTAATTTCAATTAATGCTCACCATTTGAAACTCAAAATCCCCTATTTTTCACAATTGAATATCACAAAGTTTCAAGAGAAGGAACTGAGATAGAGATTATTCACATTTATCTATTTGTCACATATGGATCCCGTAATTTTCGCAAGGATATTTTAAAATAGCCTTCAATCTTACAACCCTTGCCAATATTTTAGTGATGGGGAAACATTGTTGACGATATACTGAGTTAACGGTTTACAGCATTTAATTGTACGGTTTTCTCGTCTGAAGTTCAGGCTTTTCATTTCAACCACTCGCGCGGTGGCCTACACTAAGGGTCGCGGAGCCCGGAATGCGCCGGTGGGTCTGGGGAGTGCTGGGGGGGCACGGTTAGGGAAGCACCAGGGGATGCATCACAGGTCAGGGAAGTGCCACAGGGATGGGCCACGAGTCAGGGGAGCGCCGGGGGATGCGCCATGGGTCAGGGACGTGCCACCGAGATGCGCCGCGAGTCAGGGGAGCGTGGGGGGAACCGCTATGGGTCATGGAAGCGCCACGGGCCCGAGAAGCATCGCGGGAAGCGATGCGGGCCCCGAGAAGTGCCACAGGGATGCGTCGCGAGAAGCGATGCGGGAAAGTGCCGCGAAAAAAATATTTTTTAACACTTTTAAAATAAACGACCAAATTGTCGCCTTCCATGACATATCTTAGATTATCTTCAGTTGAATTAACCAAATGTTATTAAGCAATAATAATCCAAATTTTAAAAACAGTAGGGGTGATTTCAACACATTGAAAATAAGCTATTTTTTCATTTATAGATTGGGCGAGCATTGGTCCCATACTTTCCGTCCAGTGAAGAAGGGGAAGAAGAGGAGGCACACGTGGAGCCCCCCAACAATTTAACATGGAACGATAGCATTGAAGTACCTTTTAATATTGACGAGTTTTTAGATGATTTTTTAACTAATTTAGATAGTAGCACAGTTGAACTGGGGGATTTTAGTCAAAACACATTGAAATTTTTAGACTATTTTCCCCGGTATTCAACAGGGACCCCTCATGCCTCCTATACCAACACGACTCCACTTTGAACAATTGAAGTGGAGCATTCGCCAGATATTATTGAACAGCTTGGGGGAGGGGGTAATATACAAGAGGGAGAGGAGGGTACAACTCTCCCAGACTTTCAGTTGTCCAACAGAATTTTAAATAATATAGTTGTTTTCACTGCAACGTTTGGTGATCCTTTTAATTCGCTTTTGTGTGGTAATTTTGTTTATGACCATGTAGAAATTGTACACAACTATTAAGATAAAATTCGTGCACTTCAGGAGAATCAAATTCAGTTGTGGGGGGGTAGGGATTCAATTAAGGTCTCAATTGTTTTAAAGGTTTTTTATTTAAATGAGGGGAAAAGTGAGGTTTACTATCATTTTATAAATTCCGAGATGCGTTTGGTTTATTCAAATTTAGAACATTTTGAGGGGGTTTTCATAGATTGGGTCGATCAAATTATAACGCATCTCGAGAACTTTAATGAAAACAGTAGTGGCTCAGTAGTTTTATTTGTTGAAAATTTAAGTGTTAATATTTTTAAATTTAAGAAAGATTTTATTTTAAGAGGGGGGCATAGGGACACGGGTACAGTTTTAAATTACAAACCAGATCTAGCAGGTTGTAAAGGTGTCCAGAAGATTCGTTTTGAAACAGGTCAAATGTGTTTCAGATATGCTGTCCTCATATCAGCCTTTCAGCCTCTAGCAGATGACGCTACCAAGAAGAATTTAGATCACTGGACTATACACGGGAAGGAAGGGTCCGTTTTCTCAGTTGTAGATTTTTCATGTTTAGAGGGGAAATACCCAGTAACACTTCGAGCTATTGACAGGTTTGACAGGGATAATTACCATTTACATATTTGCGTTACAGTGGTGCAATACGACACAGAATTTGAATAGGGGACTTGCTCTAACCCGATGGGGGTAGTATTCCCCATCCAGGGCCCCTCAGTTGAGTTGGTTAAACACTGGGTATGGTTGCTATACACACCACCTAGTGAACCAAATACAATCGGTCATTTTAATCCGATCACTGACATTAGTAGAGTTCTGGGGGGTGGTAGGGATCTAGGGGTACGTTTCTACTGTCCAACATGCTTGTCACAATTCCGTAGTGATATGAAACTACGGGATCATATGAAGCATTGTAGACGGCAGGGCTATCAGACAGTGGAAACGGTTTCAGGGGATAGGGCAATTCTACGCTTCAAAAATTTCCAAAACACCCTTCTCCAGTGCAACAAAATATCTTTAGATTGCGAAGCTAAGCTGGTGGAGTTGAATGACCCCCAATTTCCAAACCGAGTCAAAGAACATCAGGCTATTGCAGTGTCCTACGCCCACGCGCAAAGAGATAGTTCTAACACCATGCGGTTGTTAGAAATAGTTGAAACATTGGATGAGCGGGAGTGCATGGACAAGGCATTGACTAAACTGATTGGCACGGCTAATGGTGCTATTTCTCGTTTGAGAAATACCCATTATCCATTGGTGGTGTCTGCAGAGGATCGTCACGCTAATAAAAATCTAAAAATAGTGGGGGTTTGTCCGGAAGCGTTTGCAGAGGTGGATCCGGTGGCGAACGGTACCAGAGGGGGGCGGGGGAAAGTTAAAGATCAGGACCATTTTTGGCAGGAAATATCCTCGGGGGGTAGTAAGTTTAAGGGGGTTGCGCATCAATCGTGTAATTTAAATGTTAGCCAGCAGTTTTTTATCCCTGTTTTTATTCATAATTCCAATTATGATTTAAAATTTATTTTACCGGCACTGCCACGTATGCATAGGGAGGGAGGGGGAGTAGATTGTCCATGGGTAAATAGTTCATTTACCTACAACATTATTCCTAAATCGGCTGAGAAGTTATTGCTTCTCGAACTGAAATGGCAGGTAGTGGATAATGAGCATACGTGTTGGAATAAAATCAGGTTTTTAGATTCCTTTAGTTTTTTTCCCAAGGCATTGAGTCAATTGATTCAAGTGCAGAAAAGCGACAATTTTGATAGCTTTTCCTTGCTTAAACAACACTTTCAAGACAGTGAAATGTATGATCTGTTGACCTGCAAAGGTATATACGCATACGACTATTACTGTTCTGGCGCAAGCTTAAGCGAGGAAAAACTACCTCCAATTGAAGCTTTTCACAAGTCACTGACCAACAGTGAATGCATAGCCGCGGAGTATGAGTTTTGCAAGAAGGTGTGGTCCATGGGGGATTGTAAAAATGGTTGGGATTATTGTAGACTGTACTTGGCCAGTGACGTTCTAACTCTGTTGGATATACTCTGTAAGAACACAGACCAGATCTATTCAGAGTTCGGGTTAGATATAGGCTATTATTTTTCTACACCCCATTTAGTGATGGATTTAATTTTAAAAATTAGCAGGGAGGAAATAGGCCTAATCACCGATGTAGATCAGCACCTTTTTGTAGAGCGTTCAATGAGGGGAGGGTACGTTTTTCATGGGGACCGTGTCTTATCAACCAATCCGAGCGGACAAAGCACCGGTGCAAAGTCAAATGCAGTGTTCTTGGATATGAACTCATTGTACCCCTCGACAATGTCACACTACTCTTTGCCGTGTGGGAACTATCAATGGCTTGAGAATCCTTGTTAGGTTCCCGACATTACCATCGTTGAGGACACCGGGCCACAAGGATGGTTCTTTGAATTTGAAGGCCACATTCTACTGGCGCTTCACGACTCGGTCATAGATTTTGTCTTTCCCTGTATCAATCGACCAGTGAGCAGGGGCTCTCTGAGCCCCTACAATCGTTCATTGGTTGAGGATATGGGGATGCACTGGACTCCCTCTAAACAGAAACTGATTGCTGATTTGGACCCTAAAGAGAATATTGTTGTTCACCTTGTGCTTTTGCACTGGATGGTGAGCAACGGTTTTAAGATCACTAAAATACACCGGGTCCTGCAGTTCAATCAGCGACCCTACTTAAAAACGTTTATTGACACTTTTGTCGATAAACGCTCTAGGGCAAATTCAAAGGTGGAGACGGATATGTATAAGCTCATCCTAAATTCAGCGTTTGGCAAAATGTGTGAAAGCGTTCGTAATAGATCTCGCTGTGACGTCGTGACTGACCCTCTAGAGTGTGCACGAATTATTGCCGACCCCAATTTTACATCATTCACGAGCATAGAGGCCGGCATGGTTCTTCTACACAGGCGAAAGCGAAATGTGGTACTGAACAAGAATACCGCAGGAGGCAGTTCAGTGCTAGAAATGTCCAAACAGCTCATGTTGTCGTTTTTTTACAATGTGTGCAATGTGCAATGGCCACGGGAGGGGGAGGTTCAAGTTTACTATGGTGATACAGATTTTTTATTGCTAAAGGTAAATGGGACTGAAGAGTTATTGGGTGATTTGGAAAAGGGGTGCACATCAGCTCGCGGATGGATTTCACCAACTGGAATCCATCGCTCTACCCCGAGCTGGTGAAACGTCAAGCCCCCAACCAACTATTAAAACTAAAATCAGAGACGGGGAGTGATTTGATATCCAGGGGGTGTTCCCGGGCCCCAAAGTTTATTGCGTGGAAACTCATAGTGGGGAAGAAAAGAAGGCGTGTAAAGGGGTGCCTACACATTTTGTAAAGAGCAATTTCAACATAAGGGTGTATATAGACTGTGTAGAAAGTAGCTTAGTGCCGAGAGCACAAGTGCTTGCAATTCGCTCTCTACAGTATATAAATTATACTGTGAGAGTAGAAAAGAATGCAATGTCGTGTATATCCGACAAGGTCTATGTGCTCGAGAATGGTGTGACTGTCCTACCCCACAGCAACTACCGTATTTCAGACCGAATTGAATGCATAGACTATCGCAATCAACTTGGTCTGGATAAATTAACCTAATCTGACTAACCACCACCCCAACCTTTACATAAATTAACCTAACTCAACTGTTCATCTAACCCAAGCACTAACCACCACCACTAAGCCATCCACTAACCTGCAGTGACGATAACGATTTTTTTTTCCACCGCCGCTCCCGGGGGGTGGGGGGTCCCATCCGCGGCCGGCCGGCCGTTGGCCCCGTGGCCCCCGGGGGTGGGGGACCCCACACCTTTAAATTCACCTTAATCAAGTTCAACTGTGCTACTAGCAATTTCCAAGTGTGTGTATTTTGTTGTATAGAAAGTGTTATTGTATAGAAAAGTGTTTAAAGACAAAAAGTGTTGTACAGAAAAGTGTTGTTGATGATGGACAAAAAGTGTTTTTTATTGTACATAAAGTGTTGTACAGAAAAGTGTTTAAAGACAATAAGTGCTTATTTATAAAGTGTTATCGTTGTTCATGTTGAACAAATAGAGTTGTCATGTTGACCACCATGAAATTTTGTCACGTTGAACAAGTGTTATTATTTTTATCATTGTGCAGTGAATATTGAATGCAAATATTCGTTTTTATGCAGTGTCAAAATATATGTTGCCATGAAATATTGTTTTTGTTGTTCTTGGAATAGATAGATCCACGGGGAAAATTATTGCTACTTATTCATTGAGCACATATAATTTACAGTTAGTTTTAGTCCGACTGTTGTCCCCAACAGCAGGTATCAATTTAAAACACCCTTCAGATCGTTTCTGTGTGGTCCCTCAATGTCGGGGAAAACAACGCTTTTAGCTAGAATAATTCAAAATTGCGATAAAATGTTTTTGGAAAAGCCAAAAAAAATCTACTAGTGCTATAGTATTTGGCAGGAGTCCTATCATAAAATAAAATCTATTGCCACAACCATACCAATACAATTCATACGAGGACTTGATGTTTTCAATAGTATTGAATCGAACTCGTGGTTGATTATTGATGATCTGGCTGAATCGATTGAACAGTTCTCACAGGAAATGATACAACTGTTTACCGTTCACTCTCATCATGAACACATTTCCGTTACTCTGGTTCTACACAATCTGTTTCATCAGAGCAAATGTATGAGAACCCTTGATTTGAATTGCACTGTCTATATTATCTATCGAGTCGTGCGTGATTCTATCTCGCTCCTAACTCTCAAAAAGCATATATATCCCCGCGCTCCAAAATTTATATTGTCAGCGTACACTCAGACAAATAGCAAGCCCTACGGTTACAATTTGCTGGATCTTAATCAGACCACGCCCGAGGATCTACGTGTAGTCACCGACATTTTCAACAATGAAATTACAGTATATCTTCCGGTGAACAGTAGAAAAGACTATTAGTCGCCATTATGACACTGAGGAAACTAGACGAACAACGGTATCTGTTTTCCGTTTTAAGCACTTCAAAACCATTGCTTAGGAAGGCTATACTCAAACATGGGGTTGACAATGATTTCATTAATCTAATATCTGAACTTTGTTGAAATTTAACTGAGGGCAATGTTCAACTGCCAGAAGGTGTTAGACAACAGACAAAGCAACATCGTTCCACTGTACGCGCCTGGGATTTCAAAAACATGGTAAAAAAATTAAAAAGAACACGGCTCCTTCAGGCGGGCGGTAGCTTTTTCACACTTTTATTACCGATAATTGCAGGACTTGTAAACAGTTTTCTCTAGAGAGAGAATGGCAAAACCCTATAAATTGACACCATTTGAACTTGTCCTCTCGCCCATCGAACATTTTGAGGACAATCTAAGCAAATTCATTAACGATGAGAATATTGCCGATGACAAAAAACTGCTTTTACTTCAAGATGCAATACGATGTGTGGACAAACATAAACCATATCGTGAGAGACCTGCCATCGCCGATCCCTCTAAACAGGAAACATCTCCACAAGATTCTACAGCACTGCAATCAAAGGAGAAGGAATTGAATTCGATTGTATTGAAAATTGGAAACCTATTGCCTTTGACCTATCGAGAACAGAGTAAAAGAGTATTATCTTATCTCATGTTGGAAACTGGCGATCAAGTTCAAGTCGAGAGCACAGGGAAACGAATTATAATTCAGGGAAAAAGTTATAATCTAGTTGATTTAATTTGTGATATGGTGATGAATCGTAAAGGACTCTTATCCTTTGACGATAATCTATACACCTTTCTGTGTGTATCAAACTTTCCCAAAAGTCTTATTGGCAATAAGCAAATTCTAAATAAACTAAGAGAATATAGCCCTCCAACAACACCATTTAAAAAAGAAGAAGATTCAATATTTGAAGATACTAGAAGCATCACTGAATTTAAAACACCTGTGGCTGCTAGTCAAAAGCGAGGACGAATTGATTGACCCGCCTGTTTGCAAAAGGGGAGTGATCATTACACTACGGCTTTACGTTCTAAATGGATGGAGTTCTGAAAGGTGTCTATGAAAATTTTGGCGAGGCGCGAAGTTTAAGTTCTCCCAAAACGCTTTCCAAAGCTGTCTCCATCACCACCACATTGAAAAATTCAAAAGAGTATCTAGAAAATGAGCCGAGTTACACACTGCATCGGAATCACAGGCTTCGCAGTAAACACTATCGACTAACTAAGGCCTTTTTCCCTCTGCATATAATGCAAATGGATCTTTTAACTTTAGACGCGGATCAACAACGTCACAATGTGCACTAAAAATATATTCTAGTGACAATCAGTGTCTTTAGTCGCTATGCCTATGGCATTCCACTGCGGTCAAAGAGTGGTGTTGAAGTTTCTAGGTCCATTGAAAGTATTCTTGAACAGGATTCTTATAGAAAAATTCAATCGGATCGCGGTAGTGAATTTGTTAATCCCCATGTGCAAAAGGTTCTTTTGAAATATAATACAACACTTTATCATAGTCACAGTCCGATAAAGGCTGCATTGGCTGAACGATTAATAAGAACGATTCGTCTATTAATTTCAAGATATTGCACATTGAAAAATAAATCGGCTTTTATTCACGATTTAGATAAAATCATGCAGATATACAACCATCGACCCCATCGATCTCTGTCCAACTCTACACCATCGGATGTTCATTATAGTGAAAATACATTTGATACTTTTTTAAAGCAATACTCCAAGAGTGAGAAAGAGAAAAGAAGAAGAAATTCAATGTTGGTGATACTGTTCGAATTAATAGAACCACCAATATTTTTGAAAAGGGGAATTATTTATGGAGCACCGAACTTTTTAAAGTGTCGAAAATCCTATACGCCATACCCATAACTTATCGACTGCGAGACACCAAAGATGATGAGATTCTCGGCGGTTTTTATGAAGATGAATTGCAAAAAGTTAGAAACACTAGTGAAAGTTATCAATTTGAAAAGATATTAAAGAGTCGTACACGCCATGGTAAGAAACAGGTGCTTGTTCGCTGGCTAGGATACAACTCAGATTTTGATTCTTGGGTCAGTGCTGAAGATATTAACAATGCCCAATGATTTCTATGTGACTTTCATGTCCAATGTTTCTGATCCTATCTACAATGATCTGAATAGAACAAGTGATTTTTGGACGAAACTCTCCCCCACCATCAAATTCGACGGAAAGTATGAAGTGGCTCTTGTCGACTGTATTCTCAAAAATACCTATGACATCCTGAGAAAGGATCGTAAATATAAAATAAAAATCAGACCCTATGATTGGCCACCACCACCAGGTGATCAAGAACAAATTCAAAAAATCAAGTGGATGGATTATCCATTTATTGAATTACCATATGAGGAACTCACCTGTATGAATGATTTCTGTCATACTATCAATAAAAGAATTTCAGATCGTAAAAAGGGCGCATTTCATTTCAACTATTCAAAGGAAGAGGGCAAGATCTACATTAGTTTACCTATTGCCAGTGAAAAGGTTATTCTCAACGATAATCTCAAGGATGTTCTTGGCTTTAAGCTCAATATAATCAATGGTAAAAGTGCCGAAAACACTAATTTCATTTTTGCTGACTACCCGCCTGCCTTCTCCAAAGACACTTTTATATTTCTCTACGCTTCATTTGTGGAAACATCTTGGGTTGGTAATTCAAATGTTCCCCTCCTACGAGTTCTTGAACGAAAAACCAATCAAGAACATATTCATCACTACAATATAAAGCATCTTCAGTATATTCCCATAAACACTTCCTATTTGGAACTCTGTCAGTTAACACTAAGAACCGAATTGGGTGATCCAATAGCAATTTCAAAAGGTTTGGCTGTGATTACATGCCATTTTCGACCCATCGTTCAAAAACAAGATGTCTAATAGAAAAGTGGTATTCACTTGTCCTGATATTGAATGCTATGTTAATACTCTTGGCCCGAGACAACATGGTAATGGAATGGACTACTTCAAGGGCCGCTCGTCAATGTCTGGCTACGGTCTTGGCAGTTGGTTTGCTAAGCTGTTTCGCTCGTCACTCCCGCTGGACAGAAAATATTGTGGAACAGCTGCGATTATTTCTACCGATTCTACGCTCACCGAGTAGGGCTTTGGCAAGGATTTTAAAAGGAGTACTTCGAAAATCCATAGGTCTAGTGGATGAACCTTGAGCGAGGGACCAAAGCAAACCGGTCCTGGTTTAAAAAGGCTAAAAAACAATACATCACTCAACAGTCTCTAGTCAGGACGGACACGTAAGACATCCCTTTTGTCAAAGAAAAGAAGGAAAAAGCCGACACGTAGTTTAAACAGAAGCCCCAGGAAGAAAATTGTTAGATCGAAACTAGATTTCTTCTCCTAAAATGTCCTACCTACCGCATAAGGATTCTCAACCTTCAATAACCGCCTCATTGAATCTATTCAATGCCGAAAATGTTGATGTGAGTGTCAAACATGGCTACTATGAACAATTTTATCCACAACAACCCCTCTCCAACAATCTCCACTTTCAACCTTATTCCACTGAAGACTACTTCGTTTATTTATTGTCAAAATTTACATATTTACAAATGAAAGTCCAGAAATCTGATAATACAATGCCAGTTCGATAAAACAATGCCAAGGGGATATCCTATGGAAATTGTATATTACACAATTTATTTCGTTAAATTAGTGTCTACATCAATGGCACGCTGGTGAGCACAAGCAACACTCTCTCCAACTATGAAAGCTATATCCATTTCATGCTGATGACACCTAAGTCATACAAGGAATTGAGAGGCACCTCCAATGGATATGAATATATTACTAATACTGATAGTACATATGCGCTTAAAAATGATAAAACTATTGAATTACATCTAGTTGGAAAAATATATCATGAAATATTTAATATACCCAAATGGCTGCCGCCCAATGTTAAAGTGGATATAAAATTGACGCTTGCACCCTCCAATTTCATATTGAGAAAAGAACTTTCTGGCAATCCCTATGAAAGTCTCTCCCTAACCTCGGCAATACTTCATGTAAGCAAACAACATGTTATGAGTTCTATTGCTTTGGCCGTGGAAAAACTGACAGCCAATGGTAACAATATTAAACTACTTGTTCCTCATACAATCACCAATCAGCGTCATATTGCCATGGGCTCACGCACCTTCACCGATTCATCCTTTATCAATGGCGAAATCCCTTCGAAATTGGCTTTGGTCTTTGTAAAAAGCGCCAGTGCAATAGGATCATGGACTGAATGTCCACATAAATTCAAGATGTTTGGACTTTCATCTCTTGTGTGCAAAGTAAACGGCATCCCACTCTACAATCTATCTTTTGATAGATCCTATAGAACATCGTATGAGTTGACCATGCAAACCCTAGATCATGATTCGCAACTATTTGAAAATTGTATAACCGAAGATATGTTTGCTAAAACACATGGTATCATTGTACTGGATTTGTTGGTTACACAGGATATGAGTATAGTACTTACGGGGAGTGTGCGTTTAGAGTGTACATTTACCGACCCAATGGCTGAGAGTATTGCACTAATCTCACTAAACCAATATGAAACCTATTGGGAAATCACTCCCGAAGGCAGTGTTCTATTAGACTTGGCGCCATGAACACCAGTCAAATAATCAATGTATTTAATATGGACCCCTACATGTCCCAGTACAAATCCTATTGTCTGCCCTCGGACTTTCTTGGAAAAATTCAAAGCGTTAACAAGACCTTGATTATTGTTAATAGCAGTCCGTCGACTGTGCTGACGGGTCATTGGCTATGCATCTATCAAACAATGAAAACGATTGAGTTTTTTGATTCTCTTGGCCTACCCTATACATTCTAAACGCCTCACATCAGCAACTATATTGAGAGCAGAGGGAAAACTTTTATTAAAAATCGAAAGAGGGCGCAGGATCTAATGACTAAAAGCTGTGGCTTCCATGCACTACTATATTTTGTGTTCCGATGTCGTGGATATACTTACAAGCAGATTCTCCACATTTATGGTGACAATCCTCGTCTGAATGACTTTCTAGTGGAAAATATCCTCTCAGACCTATATAGTATTGATTTCAGTGCCCTAAGAGTAAAGTGCTTAAAAAATGTTTGTGAATTTTTTTATTAATAAAATGCATATATATATATACAAAAAATTCTTTAAATATTAACTTTAGATTTCTACATCTTAGATGTATAGGCAAGTGTCGTGAACCACTAATGTTGGTAAATCATTTGGATTCACTGTATATTGATATTGATTGACTGCAAAGTCAGGGTCACATTTTCTACAGTATAATGTAACTTCACTCTTGTCATATCTCTTTGTATAGTAAATGATACTATTTGCATTCATATTATGAAATTCAAGAGTTTCAATCTGTCTATTTGAAGCAATATCACATACAATGTTTTCAAGTGGTGAATCACATTAGGTAACTGCAAAATAAAAATCACTTGGTTTATAGTCATATTAGGTAGTGTCGTCACAACGATGACGTAGAAACCAAATTGTCTTGTTACCCCAACAGTTGAATCGTAGACCAGATTCCTCTTCCCAGAATAATTTAAATCCACGACTATACAAATCTCGTAGAAATAAACTAAAATCAAGTTTGGGATTCTTTCCAATCATAGAGGGGTAATTATTCTCCCACTGATCACATTTATCATAGTGACAATTTGAGCACAGGTGCCCTCTATGATGAGAGTCACACACCTCCTCAAGACATGAATTACATCCTTTTATTTGTTGTGCATAGACTCTATGTAATTTACAAGTATTACATAATTTACACTTTGCACTATAGTCATCTATAATTGTACAATTCTCACATTGATTCCAACTGCCAAGAGTGTATATGCACAATGGACATATATAGAACATTTTTCGGTTTCCGATGTCAACTCACTCACAGCTAAAACGAAACTGATCCTCTTCGTTCCATAAATTCAATGAGAGGGAAATGGGGGAGAGAGGAGTAGCTCTGTAATGTTACCTGTTTCGAATGATGGGGGGAGCCATCTACATTGAATCCATTGGCAATGTTTTCAAAAGTATATCCACAATATGATTCTGCCTTGTTCCAATTAATATATCAATAAATTGACTATAAGCATTTGAATCACATTTTAAAAGTTTCATACAATAGTCCAATGGGGGAGAATCACTCCTCATTATATTGTCAATTGTCCCCCGACAAGAGAATATCCTGCGTTGAAGAGATAACTCGAGAAAATCATCATCCAAAATCAAATGTTTTTCCATAAACACTAGATTTGATCTAATTCTCTCTTTCTAAAATTTATTCATTTTTTCAATCCTTTCACTCTGACTGGTGACTCTAGACTGACCCTGATTCGTTAGGATATACGTGATCCTGTTTCCCGTTATCGGATCAATAAAATTCCCAATGGATGACACAATCAAGTTCTCGGAAATCCACTTCCCCTTCGATTACGCAATCAATTTCTCGGAAATCCACTTCCCCCTCGAGTCCTAGATCAATAACATTGTTTCCCGTTAGAATTCAATGCGCATGTGCAACCTTCGCCCCGGAGTTATTACACATAGAAACATCAAATAAATCGACCTTGGAAAAAAGAGGTCATTGACCCCATTACGCAATCATTCTCCCTAGGGAGGCTATGCCCTTATTAGGAGCCCTGTCAGTATTCTATGCCCATATAAGGAGCCCCCGTCGCGCTGGTACCCCCTCCTCTACTATTGGAAGGCTTGACATTTTTATAGTAAAGATCGAAGTGGGTATAATGTATTATTTTTTGTTGTTGCTTTTGTTTAGACCAGGGCACTTCGAATCGAAGGAGTTGTCGTGGGAACTTCGAAAAGGGCTCATTCGATTGCAATTAGAAATGGCTGCTGCCCTTTTTAGTAATCGGAAGGGATTTGAGGGCAACTAATCTCCTTCCACTCCCACCCTCCCATGCCAACCCTCCCATTTCTGTCCTTAAAATTTAACCAAATCAAAATAGCGTAAGTGTATCCAAGCTATCAATGAAAGTAAACAGATTTTTTTGCGAATGGTATCAAGTTTTCCATTTCAGGTCAACTAGAGGAGGTATGAAACTAAATTAAACAGTACTATTTGCGTCCAGATTTTTAAAAGGGTGTATATTGTTAAAAATTGGTGAAAATTTTTCTCCAGCATACAAATAGCAGGCCAAACTAAAATGTCTTAAAAAGGAAAAGATTTAAAGTATTATTTTCTTTTTCCCTGAAAAGACTATGTCAATATAAAACGAACAGAAATTAATTTAAAAAAAATTTTCCACAAAATAAGTTTTTCAAAGAAAAGTAAAGAACTCCATTAAACAAATAATGAGCCAAAAATCTACCAAGCGTGAAACTACCACAAATCAGCATCGATAAATAAATGAAACCCAAAACGACCAGAAATTACAATAATTAACCGAGTTAAACTCAAAACGAGCAGAAATTAATATAATTTGGACGCAAAACCCCTATGCCTTTCCAAGGCCAGAACAAAATTTGCAATTTGCTGAAAAAATACAAATGAATGTGCACTGTCAGTTTAATATACATATACTGATATTTAGTAATCAAAATGTTAATATTATTTGATTTATTAAAGTTATAAAAGTAAAAACGTTTATATTTTCTCAGTAGAGTGCAAATTTTGTTCTGGCCTTGGGAAGGTATAGGGGTTTTGCGCCCAACTTATGTTAATTTCTGCTCGTTTTGAGCTGGACTCGGTTAATTATTGTATATTCTGTTCGTTTTGGGTTTCATTTATTTATCGATGCAGATTTGTGGTAGTTTCACGCTTGGTAGATTATTTGATTTTATTTTTGCTCATTTTTTGTTTAATGGAGTTCTTTACTTTTCTTTGAAAAATTTATTTTTTGGAAAAAGTTTTTTAAATTAATACTTATAAGAAAAGAAATTCGGTAATGATGTTTTTCTAACTACGATTTCTACTAACCTTCAAACTTGCTTTTTTTAAGATTTTTGAATTTTTGTAATCCCTTTTTAAAATATATACAAATATTTTGCAGTTATCAGTTTTTTACTCTTTACGCAATTAAATGTCTTTTCATACTGAGGCTATTCAAAGATAGAATAGAATAGAATTTATTGACACAAAAGCCCAAAGGGCCGTGGTCAAAAAAACAAAGACACTTTCATACAAGCATAAATTGGCACAAAACTATAATCTAATCTAGTGAAATATCACTCTAATCCCTAATCTTCAAAAAAAAATACACCTTTCTCTATGCTCTATACCCATCGTCAGGAACCTTCCGAAATTTTTTATACCTGCCATATCTTTCCTTGCTAATAAATGTATTATCTCATCTCTCTCCCAAGCCTCAACCCCAAACAATTCTTTTCTTAAATCATTTAATTCACTACACTTCCCACAAAATGAACCAAATCTTCCTCTTTCCCGCAAATGGGACAGGAGTAAGGACCAGAAGCTTGTCTAACCCCTCCCAGATACTTCCTTCTGTCACCTAGGGGTAACCCCTCTGACCTAACACAAATAATCAACTTTTGTTGCCTCTTTTGAAGCCCCGCCTTAAAATACAATTCTTCTCCCCACTGATCCTTAGCTTTTGCATATAACTCCAGTTATCGGGTCTCATTCACTCGCGCATGCTACACCTGGACCTCCTGGTCCCTTAACCTCTCCCTGACCCTATTTGCAACTGCTCCTTCCTTTAATCCAATCCCTAGCCCACTTTTCCATAGCTCTGAAAATAAACAATCTTCCCATATCTTCTTTATTTGAGATGGCCACGTATCACTCTTTGGGATCCTCAGAGCTTCTAAATATGCTGCTTTTGTTATCCTTACTCTGTGCATACTCGGGATTTTCTCCCATAGTCTTATCATCCCTGCTAGTCTAGCACTTCTTAAAGAAAATAAACCTGGATCTCCTCTTAATACTAAACTATTCGTTGAAAAATGTAGACCTAAAACTCTCTTAAAATACTGAAACTGAATCTTCTCCATCGTCTCACCAGCTATGTATCCCCAAACTTAAGATACATAATGCATAGCCGATTCAATCTTTACCTGAAATATCTGCTTATGCATCTTCAGGTTCTGCATGTTTGCCAGTTGGCTAGAAATAACAGTATAGGTGGAGAACTTTCCTTTAGCAAGACTCAGCTTCAGGTGCTTTCCAAACTTACCATTTGACTAATACTTACGTCCTAAACGCATACGCTCATCCCTACAATCTAACTCTATTCTCTCCCAGTCTGCTCTATCCCTACTTGCAATCTTACCCCTTTTCTAAAAACAATTACTACTGACTTCTTTACATTCAGGCATAGTTGTTTTCTATCTGTATAGTCTTGAGTTCTATCCAACAAGAGCTGTAAAACCTCTCTAGACTTCGCCACTAGTGCCAGGTCATCTGCAAACATCAGCATGCATAGTTCACAGACATCTAATGACACCATTGGGGCTCCTTGCTTCCTAAGAAAATCCGGCAAATCATTAATAAACAACAAAAATAGCCGCGGAGAAAGGGGCAACCTTGTTTAACCCCCTATCTAGAACAAATTACATCTCAAAATTTTCCTGCAACCCTAATAACAAACTTTGAAGCTTCATACATACTTATTAAAATCCCTACAAGTGGGTATGGCAGGCCAATATTTACACAATCCTTCCTTAACAGTTCCCTGTTGACATTATCAAATGCCCCTTTTAAATCCATAAAAGCTACATACAATTTACCTCCCTTCTTATTTATAAACTTATCAACTAAACACTTTAATGTAAAAATCTGGTCAATCGTACTATGTCCCTCGCTGAATCCTGACTGCTCCGCGGCTAGCCTTTCAGTTTTCTGGAGCCAACTTCTAAGTCTGTTATCTAATACCTTCGCCATTAGCTTTCCTAGTGTGTTACCTAAATATATACATCTATAATTTTCATGTAGTTTCCTATTCCCTTTCTTAAAAATCGGCACTCCTACTGCCAGGTTTTACTCACTAGGCCAAATTCCAGGTGGAAGAACTGCTGTAAATATCAAAGAAATAATATACAATGTTACGCTTATACTATACTTCCTTAGAAATGCTGGAATACCATCAGAACCAGGTGCTGAACATCCCTTCATCTCTTTTAAACTTTTCCATGCTTCTTCTACCCTAACTGGCTCAATTAAAGCATCATCTTCTTCCTTCATAGGGCCAGAAACTTGATCTTTGATACTCTTCTTCAAATTATCTTCAAATACACACTCATTTTCCGTTGTCTCCTGCCTCTTTAATTCACTTGACCAGGTGTCCGCGCAAGTCCGGACACCTGGTCGCACCAAACTTTTGGTTTTCTTTTCTAAGGTTTTTGAATTGTTGTACTCCCTAGCTAAAATATAAACAAAAAAATTTGCAAATACCAGTTTTTTACTCTTCACGCAATTTAATGTTTTTTCATACTGAGGCTATTCAAAGATATTTGCATATTAAAGCAAGTCCGATTTCTAACGACGGTTTCTACTACGATTCAAATTTTTTGTTTTATTTTTTAGGGTTTTTGAATTGTTGTAGTCCTTTGTTAAAAAATATACAAATATTTTTACAGGTACCAGTTTTTTGCTCTTTAAGCAATTTGCTATAGATTTCTCCATACATGAAAGTCTTCGATTTTTCCACAACAGTGTGACAAGTGTCATGACTTCATTGCAATTTTTACTACATGATTTCATTTGCAAAAACCAAAATTAAGGCTCTTAACGAATTTCCTCAGACTTCTGACTTATCTAGATCGTTTTATTTTTACTAAGCATCAAACCTTCGTTTTTTTGAGGTTTTTGAACTGTTGTAATCCCTTTTTAAAATATATACAAATATTTTTGCAACTACCAGTTTTTTGCTCTTTGCACAATTTAATGTAATTTTTATACCGGTTCTTTTCAAAGATATTTGATTATTAAGCCCAATTTCAATAGCGATTTCTACCAAGCTTCAAACTTTTGGTTTTATTTTTTAAGGTTTTTGAATTGTTGTAATCCCTTGTCAAAATAGAAAATCATCAATTGTAATAATTGCAAATTTTCATTTTTTGGGCCTTTCTACTGACACTGTATAACTAGTTGAGTTCAAACCTGTAAGCTTAATCACGTAACGAGTTTATTTTATCAAACAAGAATAGCAAACTAACTTAAAATTTTCAAGTATTTGTCTAGTTTGAATTAAAACGTTAAATTTATTGCTCAGGCACTTTAATTATTTTTTCATTTACATAATGAATTTATCGATTCTGAACTGAAATTAAAAAAAATTCAACTTTATTTCATGTCTTAAAAAGAAATTGCTTATACACTTATAAGAAAAGAAATTCGATAAGGATGTTTTCCTAACAATGATTTCTACTAAGCTTCAAACTTTTCGTTTTCTTTTTTATGGTTTTTGAATTATTGTAATCCCCGGTTAAACATATGAAAATATTTTTGTTATTATCAGTTTTTCGGTCTTTACGCAATTTAATGTCTTTTCATACTGCTATCTATTCAAAGATATTTGATTGTTACCGCAAGTCCGATTCCTAACAACGATTTCTACTATGCTTCAAGCTTTTTGTTTTCTTTTTTAAGGTTTTAGAATTGTTGTAATCACTTGTCAAAATATATGCAAATATATAAAATTAAGGCTCTTGAAATTTTTTTTCAAACTTATGACCTATCTAGATCGTTTTTTTAGGCCGGAATATCTCAGGTTGCCAATTTACCCCACTTTTTCATTTTTCATACATAAAATATATATGAAACTCTTTCATTTTCCTCTATATCTTTTCCTGCAACTCTATCTCGGCTTAGCAAATTCTCAAAATGTTCTGCTCATCTCTCTTTAATTATTTCCTTGTCGCTAATTGTGGCCTCATTCCTATCTTTAACTGGACCTAGTCCGGATTGACTACTCCCGCTCAATTTATTAACATGCCAGTACAATATTTTACTATTATGCCGTCTAGCTGCATCTTCCAGATCCTCGGCAAATTTATCCATGGCTTCCACTTCAGATCTCCTCAGTTTATTTTAATGCCTTCTCCGCTTTCTTTACGTTCCTTTTGTTTTCATATGATCTATCACTCAGATAATTCTTGTACAAGTCCTTTCTACTTTCTGTTAAACATCAAACTTTTTCACTAATATTCTTAGCTGTAATCCTAACTTTCTTCCCTAAGACACCTTCAGCAACTTCACAAATTATTTTTCTAAAATTATTCCAACCATCTTCCATATTATCAAATTTTAAACTCTCAAATTTAGTATTCAACTGTTCCTGGAAAGTTTCTCTCAAATTCTCATCCTGGAGTCTACCAGCATCATAACTTCCTGGGAGGTACTTACCCTTCCGAAATTTCAGCTTTAAATTAACCCTTGGCACTACTAGATTGTGATCTTTTTAACATCAATAACGACACTCCTATATACCCTAGTATCTTGTATTGATCCTGCCAGTCTTCGGTTTACTATAACATAATCAATAAGGTTTGCTGTCTTACCATCACTGAATACCATGTTAACTTATGAGCCTTTTTATGACCAAACACCGTATTGGTTATAACTAGATTGTTATACCTACAAAATTGCAAAAGTCTGTATCAATTTCTGTTTTCTTTTCCTAAACCAAATTTACCTAGGCTAGGATAGGCAACAATCTATCCCTATTTCTACCAACCTTGGTGTTAAAATCTCCTAGTAAGAACATCATATTTCGATCTTGGACCCTGTCTATTCGCTCCTGTAACTGTAAGTAAAATTCATCTCAGTCACAAGTATCTCCGTCAGTCGGTTCTACAGGGGCATATACTACTATAACTGATACCCTGAGCTTTTTAGTCATAAAATGAGCAATTACTATTCTATTATTAGTACCTTCCCAAGCTTAAACAAGACTTAGGAGCCCTACTCCCTGTCTATGTACCCAATCCTGCCTGAGTAAACAGAGTATCTGAAACTCCATGCAGCAAAACGTGGAGTGAACCCTTCATATACCAGAGCCCTTCAAGACATATATTCTCGTCTTAAAGTTCGCCTAATACTTCACCCATTATCTAAAGATGACGGCTGTTACTGTCTACGCGCCAACCCCTGATATTTTTGTCAACGCCGAAAAAGGTAGCCGTCAAGGTGCTGTTTCTTCCCCTTCAGTCTTCAGTAATGGAGGTCTGGATGCATAGCCAGCTGTTCCAACATCTCTCATCTTTGCGGATCTTGATTTATCTCTCGCATGTTATGTGGACGACATTCTGAATTTGACCTGCACTATCCAGAACACTAGGGAGATTTTCGCAACGCTACAATCTGAGTATGCAAAACAAGGTTTTCAGTTCAATGCTGAAAAGTCAGAAGTTGCATTCTTTTGCTGGAAGCAAGCGTCGCCTAGGAAAATTCCTCTCAGAAATTGTAGGATTAAGCCAGTAGATCATATTACCTACCTCGGTGTTCCCATTGGTTCGTCAATAATGCAAAGGCGACCACTTTTAATTGCTCACATTGAACGCAGAGTTGGGTTATCATATGCTTCCTTTGTAACGAATAAGTTACGCTTCAACCGCCGTCTTCTTTCGAAACTTTTCAACTCTGTCGCTCTACCAAATTATCTGTACATATCGCAGTTTTGAAAAATGTTCATAAAATCTGACAAGTCAAAAATTCGTTCAGTCTTCTTCCGGTATGCAAAATGTCCTGTACGTTTTCCCCCTTGGATCCGGAACTCTTATCTAGAGAAAATTCAGCATTGCTGAATATATATATATATATATTTATATATATATATATATATATATATATATATATATATATATATATATATATATATATATATATATATATATATATATATATATATATATATATATATATATATATATATATATATATATATATATATATATATATATAATGCATATTTTAATGAAATTGCTCTTTCATTTTTCTTTTTAGGCTTTTGCATATATACAGAGTTTTCGGACTAACTAGAAGGGGTTTAAATGTATAGCCGGTTCCAGGAGCCAATAAAGCAGTTTGTTTTATAACCCAGCTCAGACCCGTAATGTCTGTCTTGTTCCAGGTTTGAATTTAGGTTCACTGACTTATGGGGTGTTAATATGGATAGTGCTAATCTCGTTTCGTAGATTTATACATTTTGAATAATTTTACTAATAGGCATGTATTTCACAAGTTTTACCTAAGATAGGAATACCATAAAACAGCTTTATGGTAGACGCTTCACCTCGCCGGGTAAGGAATTTTAAAGCGTCGAAACCCATTAAGGCAGGTGGTATTCCTCTGAGGATCCTTAAAGGAAGGTAATCACTTTGAAATATTTCATTAGTTTTACGGTGCCTTTGCTCGTGAATTTACAACAACTTACATTCATTACTGACGACTTAGCATGGATTTGAACATTTTGATTTTGTTGACGATTCGATTATGCTTTTTTGTCCTAGTTAATTGGATAGATAAGTAAGGTCAAGACCTCGTTCAAGTGCTCTTATTTATTTCAAGTGCTAATATATTTTTATTGTTCATTTAGTGTTTTAGATGCTATTTTTTGTCTAATCTATAGGCTACCAAAGCAACGGTTATAAAGAACCTAATCTCTGTTTATTGCAAGCTTTTGATTGCAAACTGTGTACTCTTGGCCTGGTGCTCTACCTACTGTTCTTCAAATCTTTGTTCTATAAAACTTATTATATATCCTTAAAGAAAAATCTGTCTGGAAAAAAAAGAACTTCCTTAATTATTGTGTATAATAAATCTTGTGTTTTTTTTTTCAATTCTAGGGTGGTACCATAATTGGATCAGTTCGCTGTAAGGATTTTCGAGAGAGGGAAGGACGACTGAAGGCGGCGAGAAATTTGATCAACAGAGGCATAAAAAACTTGGTTGTCATTGGTGGAGATGGTTCTCTTACTGGTGCTAATTTATTTAGACAAGAATGGTCTTCACTTGTTGACGAACTGGCTGAAAAACGTAATTACCTAGTTCATTTATTCGTGTGTTCTCGTTAATGACTTTTAATCCCCTTACATTTTTTGCTAAGTTTCAAATATAAACATTAATTTTTATAATCGGTAATACTCCGTCTCCTAAAAAAAAATTACGCGACATTATACAACAGGCAGGCCTAGTTCAAGCAAGTATTTCTCCATTTAACTATCAAGGTCATTTGTTGCGGTGTTAAAGGAGATTATATATATATATATATATATATATATATATATATATATATATATATATATATATATATATATATATATATGTAAAACTACGTTTTTTCTGTTTTTTTTTTATCTTTAACTTTTGCTAGCGTTTGTCTTTTTTCATAACGAAAAACATAACGCCAAACTTTTTTTTTTTTTTTTTTACAGAGGCTGAGGAATATTCTTGTTTATAGCTTTTTCATCGCTTGGAGCTTTATAAAATGTTGAAGGTCGACTTTTGCTCTGGCTTGTCTTTTTCCATTATGGAATACATGTCGCCGAAACTTTGTTTTTTAATAATGGCATGGTAAGCATTGATGACCTTATTCATGTCAAAATTGCAAACCCAGTCATCATTACCAACATATACAATTTTGGCAAGTTTTGATTCTCGCTGTCGCTTACCTTCTAACCTTATTTTTCTTTCTTCTTCATTTTGGATTTGCATTACTTCAGACAATTTGCCAATGCCCTTTGTTTAACTGTTCTTATTGGTCTAATTTTACATGATGGTCCAGGTTTTAGATTTTTTAATTGTTCAGGTGGTGGGACAAGAACTTATTTTTCTTCCAACGAATTATCATTTATAACGCTTGAAAATTGTTGTTTGTCTTGTCGTATTTGATAGTCTAGGTTGTTGATTTTCACCCATTGTGGATTTAATTTGTTCGGGTTGTTCTCTTAGTCTTATCCGTTTGATAGTTCAGATGGTTCCAAAGAATCGTCATTTGTATTCTCATCGCTATCATTTTCAATTTTGGCACGTTTTGATTCTCGCTGTTGCATATCTTCAAACCCAATTTTTATTTCTTCTTCATTTTAGATTTTCATTACTTCAGACAATTTACCAATGCCCTTTGCTTTAGCTGCCCTTATTGGTCTAGTTTTACATGATAGATCCAGATTTTACACTTGTTAACTGTTCAGGAGGTGAAACAAAAACTTCTTTTTTATCCAACAAATTATCATTTATAACACTTACAAATATCCGTTTTTTGGGTCTTGTCTCATTAGATAGACTAGGTTGTGGATTTTCACCCATTGTGAATTTAGTTTGTTTGGGTTGTTCTCTTGGTCTTGTCATGTTTGATAAATCAGGTGGTTCCAAAAAATCATCATTTGTATTCTCATCACTATTATTTTCAATTTTGACACTGAAATTACTTAAATTCTTTAAAAAAACATCGCTATTTTATTGTCTAGGAGAAATAACAGCTGAAGACAAAAACAAATCCTCTAATTTGTTTATCGTTGGAATGGTGGGGTCTATCGACAACGACTTTTGTGGAATTGACATGACTATTGGAACCGACTCGGCTCTTCATCGTATCATCGAATCAATTGATGCAATCACTTTCACTGCTTACTCTCACCAAAGGACTTTCATTATGGAAGTAATGGGAAGACACAGTGGGTAAGTCACTGTTATTCTCTTCAGTGCTAAAAATAAAATGGAGGAAGATATTCTTAGTCTAAAACTGGAGGGATGGGGCCTAGACTAAAAATGAAAAATCTGGGTGTGACTTTGGTGTCAAAAATTCAAAAAGTGTGTTTTTTGGCCCAAAGTTCCCAAGTTTTCTGTTGGTCGGACTAAAGAGGAAGAAACGACTCCTTTTAAAGAGGAATAGAGGATTTTCCTATCCCCTCATTTTTACAGTATTTTGAAGTCAAATATTTGTATAATATCTAAAAAGTTAAAGTGGGCACTGGATGAGGTACTAAGTTAACTGAATGAGTTGACATGAATCCGTTAAGAATAAGTACTTCAGAACAAGAAAGTATTATGTCTTGCCAAATTGGAATAGACTAATTACTATACTTATTATACTATTCCAGCATTCATTCAACTTAATTTATTTTTTTCTTAGGAAAAAAGGAGTTAGCGGAGTGATATGAGCTCTTAAACGTCAAATAAGTCCGTCTCTTTTTTATTTATTTTTTCCTACGAAAATTTTGAGCTAGATAGAATGTTTAAACGACTTAAATGTTAGTTTCCAAAAATTTCTTATAACGGAGTTGATTTCTTGAATTTGAACATTTTTCTTCTATATATTTGTACTTTCATTTCTATTTTCTTTGGGATTTAGTCTGAATTTTTTGACGTGAAAACTCCTTTGATTAAATTATATTCTGTTAACGATGACAAATTTTATATTAACTTTTATTTTTATAATTCTTTTAGTTTTCAGTATTCTAGGTTTTTACATCTATTTCACGACGTGTAAGCCTTTATTGTATTCTTTTTAGATAGTATACAAGTGAAGGTAGAAATTTTTTAGCCTTGGTTTTACTCCCACTACTTTTTGAAACTGGTGAAAAGCAGATGTTATTTAATTTATGCGTTTTATTGAGGGATTTTTTGTCTCTACAATAATGTCTGGATTCACTGATAAATTACATGACGAAAGTGTATAAAATTCTTTTTTCTACTTTGAACAAAATTTCAAACTTGAAAGGCATGCTTCAAAACTGCTGAAATATATGAATGATTGTCTTAATCCTCAGGTTAAAAGATTTCTGCAAAATATTAAAATTGATAAAGCACTATTGTTTAAAGTAAATACAGACACGTCAAGCTAAAGATATATGATATATTGAAGTGTATCTTTTACGACCCTTGACTAAATTTCCCTTCAAGTCTGTATTTTACAATCAACATAAAAAATCAAATAATTACAATGTACCAATCCTATTTATTTGCAAAATTTTCTAATTATTTAGAATTAAAGCTCTGTCCAGGCCCTAATGTACATATTACCGTAAGAGCGCCTAATTCACATAAGTCAAAATCAGTTTACATTATCAATAATGTAACCTTCACTGAGTGGAAATAAGTCTGGATTTTAAATGTATTTTGGCAGGATTTTAAGCGTATTTTACCACAAGGACAGAATTTTAATGAATCAAAAAGCGACAAGTCTGCTACCCTTTGTTTCTTATGACAGTCGCTTGGATGAAGTAAACCGGCGAACTTTTACCTCCAATGAATCAATTAGTATGGCATTTTTTTAGAAGGGAACTTACGGTCATCCCAGTCGCACCTACAGGGACCCCAATGCTCCTCTCCCCAGCTTTTTGCCCCTGTCCCCCTTTTTTTTTGATTTTTTTTTAATATTTTTTTTTAACTTAGAATCTTTTTTAGCTTAGAAATTTTTTCAGCCTTTTTAGGACTTATAAAATTTTTCAACTTTTTTTAATGTCTTAAAATGACATTAAATATACTTATAACAAAAGAAATTTACTTGGGTTATTTTCGAAATGCTAGTCGTGATTTTTCCTTTTAGAAATTGATGTTTATAGTGACATTTTTTTTTTCACTTAGTTGTTTTGAACATAGAAATTTTTTCATCTTTTTTTTCATATCTTAAGATGACGGTATATTAGCAACAAAGGAAATTCATTTGTGATATTTTAGAAATACAAAATGAAAATGATATATGTATGTTATTCATGATTTTTTTTTGGAAAATTAGTGTTTGTTGTGAATTTTTTTTTTGTTTTTTTTTTAACTTAGAATTTTTTTCAACTTTTTCTTTTCATGTCTAGAAAATGACAACATATTTACAGCAAAATAAATTCACTTGTGATATACGTATGTTAGCCATGATTTTTTCTTTTAGAAAAATAGTGTTTGTAGTGATATTTTTTTGGAACTTAGAAATGTTCATAAGAATCTGGATGTTTCAACCATAAGTAGGGAGCTATCAACGAATCCGAGAGGGAGTCCATATATGGGCATGTAATACTGACAGAAGCTTACAACATTGCCGGATAAGAGAGGTACTATTTGGTAATTTGAAGCACTATTTTCAAGGTCGATTTATTTGTTGTTTCTAGGTGTAATGACTCTGGGGCGAAGTTTGCACATGCGCATTGATGGGGAAAGATGTATTGATCGACTCGAGGGGAAGTGGATTTCTGAGAAATTGGTTTACATAATCGAGAGGAGAGAATTTCTGAGAAATTGATTTACATAATCGACTAGGACAAGAGGGGAAACATTATGGCTTTTTTATCTTTAGGTCTGAGGGATAAATGACATCACTTGTTTCCTAGGAATTATACGGGACTCTAAAGAGATAGAAATTCCATTTTTAAATATGGCTTCTCTGATCTTTAGACTTAGCGATAAATTAATATTCTACCGAAGCCTTAATAGAGTAACCAAGAACACCTTAGAGATGAAGAGATTAACGCAGGAATTTTTTCCTGGGAATTGAAATGTGGAAGCGAAGGGATGCCAAAACAAAAGGAACACGCAGAAATTACGTTTAGGGATTATTTGGGCGAAACCGTTTGAGACATTTTAGAAGATGATTTAGGCGAAACAGTTTGAGACATTTTAAAAGATGATTTGGGTGAAACCGTTTGAGACATTTTAGAAGATGATTTTAGAAGATGATTTGGGTGAAACTTTGTGGTCGTTATAGTACACAAGTTCCATTTGAACAATGTTGTAAGGTCCCCTACCCCAACCCCAGAGGGCCCCCCTAACCCAAACCCAAAGGTCCCCCGGTGCCCCCAAACGGCCCCCGCGTCCCAAAGGGCCCCCGGATCCCCCAAAGGGCCCCCCGGCACCTCCAAAGGAGGCTCTAAGAGCTCCCCTCCCTAGTTTAGAGTTTTAGTTTGATATTAGCTTACAGTTTTAGTTGGAGTTATAATTTAGTTTATTATAGCTCAGAGTCTAGAGTTTCAAGTAAGACTCTCAGCACTTAGAGTTTTAGTTAGAGTTATATTCTATTTTAGTTTTAGTTAAGTGTTTTGAACTTGTAGTTTAGTTTTAGCTAAACGTTTTAGTTTAGAATTTTAGCCTAGAGTCTTAGCTTATAGTCTTTCGTTGCAATTTTAGTGTAGTTAAGTATTAGTTAAGAATTTTAGTTTAGAGCTGTAGTTTTGTTTTAGAAAAGTATTTTAGTTTAGAGTTGTAGTTTAATTTTAGTTAAGAGTTTTAGTTTAGAGTTTTAGCTTAGAGTCTTAGCTTAGAGTTTTAGTTAGAATTATAGTTTATTTTAATTTTAGTTAATAGTCTTAGTTTAGACTTTAGAGTTTAGAGTTTTAGTTAGAGTTAAAGTTTAGTTTAATTTTTGTTATGAGTCTTAGTTCAGAGTTATAGTTTAGTTTTAGTTAAGAGTTTTAGTTTAGAGTTTCAGTTTGGTATTAGCTTACAGTTTTAGTTAGAGTTATAGTAGTTAAGAGTTTTAGTTGGTAGTTTAGAGTTTTACTTTAGAGTGATAGCTTAGAGTTTTAGTTAGAGTTATAGTTTAGTTTAGTTTTAGTCAAGAGTTTTTCTTTAGAGTTTAGAGTCTTAGCTTAGAGTTTTAGTTAGAATTTAGAGTTTTAGTTTGGTATTAGCTTACAGTTTTAGTTAGAGTTATAGTAGTTAAGAGTTTTAGTTTTGAGTTTTAATTTTGAGTCTTAGCTTAAAGTTTTAGTTAAGAGTTTTTTGTTTAGAGTTTAGAGTCTTGGCTTAGAGTTTTAGTTAGAGTTTTAGTTTAGAGTCTTAGCTTAGATTTTTAGTTCTATTTATAGTTTAGTTTAGTTATAGTTGAGAATTTAGAGTTTTAGTTTAGAGTCTTAGCTTAGAGTTTTAGTTGGATTTTAGAGTTTTACTTTGGTTTTAGTTAGGAGCTTTAGTTTAGATCTCTAGTTTAGTTTTACTTAAGAGTTTATAGTTTTAGTTTACAGTTTTACTTTAGAGTTTTAGTTAGAGTTACAGTTTTAGTTTAGTTTTCGTTAAGAGTTTTATTTTAGTTATTGGAGTTTTATTTTTGAGTCTTAGCTTAGAGTTATAGTTAGAGTTATAGTTTAGTTTAGTTTTAATTCAGAGTTTTACTTAAGAGCTTTAGCTTAGAGTTTTAGTTAGAGTTATAGTTTAATTTAGTTTTAGTTAAGAATTTTAGTTTAGAGGTGTTATTTAGTTTTAGATAAGAGTTTTAGTTTAGAGTTTTCGTTGCACTTTTAGTTTAGTTTAATTTTAGATAAGAGTTCTAGTTTAAAGTTTCATTATTAGGTATTAGCTTACAGTTTTTGTTTAGAGTTTAGAGTCTTAGCTTAGAGTTTTAGTTAGAGTTTAAATTTTTAGATTAGAGTCTTAGCTTAGAGTTTTAGTTCTATTTATAGTTTAGTTTAGTTTTAGTTGAGAATTTAGAGTTTTAGTTTAGAGTCTTAGCTTAGAGTTTTTGTTAGAGTTATAGTTTAGTTTAGTTTTAAATAGGAGCTTGAGTTTAGATCTCTAATTTAGTTATACTTAAGAGTTTAGTTTAGAGTTTATAGTTTTAGTTTTCAGTTTTACTTTAGAGTTTTAGTTTTAGTTAGAGTTATAGTTTTAGTTTAGTTTTAGTTAAGAGTTTTAGTTTAGTAATTGGAGTTTTAGTTTTGAGTCTTAGCTTAGAGTTATAGTTAGAGTTATAGTTTAGTTTAGTTTTAAGTCCGAGTTTTAGTTTAGAGTCTTAGCTTAGAGTTTTAGTTCTATTTATAGTTTAGTTTAGTTTTAGTTGAGAATTTAGAGTTTTAGTTTATAGTATTATATTATAGTTTTTGTTAGAGTTATAGTTTAGTTTAGTTTAGATATTGAAGTTTTAGTTTTGAGTCTTAGCTTAGAGTTTTATTTAGAGTTATAGTTTAGTTTAGTTTTAATTCAAAGTTTTAGTTTAGAGTCTTAGCTTAGAGTTTTTCTTAGAGTTATAGCTTAGTTTAGTTTTAGTTAGGAATTTCAGTTTAGAGGTATTGTTTAGTTTTAGATAGGAGTTTTAGTTTAGAGTTTAGAGTTTTAGTTAGAATTATAGTTTAGTTTAGTTTAGAGTCTAGAGTTTTAATTCAGATAGTTAGCTTAGAATTTCAGATAGATCTAGATTTCAATTTAGATTTAGTCAAGAGTTCTATTTAATACTTATAGTATAGTTTTAGTTTAGGGTTATATTTTAGAGTTGTAATTTATATTTATTTTTAGTTTTAAAGAGTTGTAGTTTAGAGTTGTTGTTTACTTTTAATTAATAGTTTTAGTTAAGAGTTGTTGTTTAGTTTTAGATAAGAGTTTTAGTTTAGAGTTGTTGTTTAGTTTTAGTTAAGAGTTTAGTTTAGAGTTGTATTTTAGTTTAGTTTTCGTTAAGAGTTTTAGTTTAGAGTTGTTGTTTAGTTTTAGATATGAGTTGTAGTTTAGTTAAAAAAGTTTTAGATAGAGTTATAGTAGTTAAGAGTTTTAGTTTAGAGTTTTAGTTAAGAGTCTTAGCTTAGAGTTTTAGTTAGAGTTATAGTTTAGTTTACTTTTAGTTAAGAGTTTTTGTTTAGAGTTTAGAGTCTTAGCTTAGAGTTTTAGTTAGAGTTTAGAGTTTGAGTTTAGAGTCTTAGCTTATAGTTTTAGTTCTATTTATAGTTTAATTTAGTTTTAGTTGAGAATTTAGAGTTTTAGTTTATAGTCTTAGATTAGATTTTTTTTGTTAGAGTTATATTTTAGTTTAGATATTGGAGTTTTAGTTTTGAGTCTTAACTTAGAGTTTTAGTTAGAGTTATAGTTTTTTAGTTTTAATTCAGAGTTTTAGTTTAGAGTTTTAGTTAGAGTTATAGTTTAGTTTATATTTTAGTTAAGAGTTTTAGTTTAGACTTCAGAGTTTTAGTTTAGAGTTTTAGTTAGAGTTATAGTTTAGCTTAATTTTTGTTAAGAATTTTAGTTTAGAGTTGTAGTTTATTTTTAGTTAAGAGTCTTAGTTTAGAGTTGTAGTTTAGTTTAGTTTTAGTTAAGAGTTTCTGGACTTGTAGTATAGTTTTAGCTAAACGTTTTAGCTCCGAGTTTTAGCCTAGAGTCATAGCTTAAAGTTTTTCCTTGCACTTTTAGTTAAGTTTAGTTTTAGATAAGAGTTTTAGTTTAGAATTTCAGTTTGATTTTAGCTTACAGTTTTAGTTAGAGTTATAGTTTAGTTTAGTTGTAGTTCAGAGTCTACTTTAGTTTCAGTTGAGAATTAAGAATTTTAGTTTAGAGTCTTAGCGTATGAGTTTTTTTGTTACAGTTATAGTTTAGTTTAGATATTGGAGTTTTAGTTTTGAGTCTTAGCTTAGAGTTTCAGTTAGAGGTATAGGTTTGTTGTAATTCAGAGTTTTAGTTTAGAGTCTTAGCTTAGAGTTTTAGTTAGAGTTATAGTTTAGTTTAGTTTTAGTTAAGAGTTTTAGTTTAGACTTCAGAGTTTTAGTTTAGAGTTTTAGTTAGAGTTATAGTTTAGCTTAGTTTTTGTTAAGGGTTTTAGTTTAGAGTTGTAGTTTAGTTTTAGTTAAGAGTTTTAGTTTAGAGTTGTAGTTTAGTTTAGTTTTAGTTAAGAGTTTCTAGACTTGCAGTTTAGTTTTAGCTAAAAGTTTTAATTTAGAGTTTTAGCCTAGAGTCATAGCTTAGAGTCGTTCCATGCACTTTTAGTTTAGTTTAGTTTTAGATAAGAGTTTTAGTTTAGAGTTTCGGTTTGGTATTAGCTTACAGGTTTAGTTAGAGATTATAGTAGTTAAAAGTTTTAGTTTAGAGTTTTAGTTTGAAGTCTTAGCTTAGAGTTTTAGTTAGAGCTATAGTTTAGTTTAGTTTTAGTTAAGAGTATTAGTTTTGAGTCTTAGCTTAGAGTTTTAGTTAGAGTTATAGTTTAGTTTAGTTTTAGTTAAGAATATTAGGTTAAAGATGTTGTTTAGTTTTAGAGAAGAGTTTTACTTTAGAGTTTAGAGTTTAAGTTTAGTTCTAGTTTAGAGTCTAGAGTTTTAATTTAGAGTGTTAGCTTAGAGTTTTAGGTAGAGTTATAGTTTACTTTAGTTTTAGTTTAGAGTTATAGTTAGTTTAGTTTTAGTTAGGAGCATTAGTTTAGATATCGAGTTTAGTTTTACCTAAGAGTTTTAGTTAGATTCTATAGTTCTACTTTAGAGTTTCTGTTAGAGTTTTACATTGAGTTTAGTTTTAGCTACGAGTTTTAGTTTAGAAATTGGAGTATTAGTTTTGAGTCTTAGATTAGAGTTTTATTTATAGTTATAGTTTAGTTTAGTTTTGGTTCAGAGTTTTAGTTTAGAGTCTTAGCTAGAGTTTTAGTTAGAGTTATAGTTTAGTTTAGTTTTAGTTAAGAATTTTAGTATAGAGGTGTTGTTTAGTTTTAGATAAGAGTTTTAGTTAGAGTTATAGTTTAGTTTAGTTCTAATTTAGAGTCTATTTTTAATTTAGAGTGTCAGTTTAAAGTTTTAGTTAAGTTATAGTTTACTTTAGTTTTAGTTAATAGTTTTAGTTTAGACTTTTAGTTTAGTTTTAGTTTAGAGTTGTATATTAGTTTTAGTAAAGAATTTTAGTTTAGAGTTGTAGTTTAGTTTTAGTTAAGATTTTTAGTTTAGAGTTTAGAGTCTTGGCTTAAAGTTTTATATTAGAGTTTTATTTAGAGTTATAGTATATTATAGTTTTAGTTAAGATTTTTAGTTTAGACTTCAGAGTTTTAGTTTTTAGTTTAGAGTTTTAGTTAAAGTTAAAGTTTAGTTTAATTTTAGTTAAGAATTTTAGTTTTGAGTTATAGTTTAGTTTAGTTGTAGTTCAGAGTTTAGAGTTTCAAGTTAGACTCTCTGCACTTAGAGTTTTAGTTAGAGTTATATTTTATTTTAGATATTGTTAAGTGTTTTTGGACCTGTAGTTTATTTTTAGCTAAACGTTATAGTTCAGAGTTTTAGCCTAGAGTCATAGCTAAGAGATTTTCATTGCACTTTTAGTTTAGGTTAGTTTTAGATATGAGTTTTAATTTAGAGTTTCAGTTTGGTCTTAATTTACAGTTTTAGTTAGAGTTATAGTAGCTAAGAGTTTTAGTTTACAGTTTTGAGTTTTGGTTTAGAGTCTTAGCTTAGAGTTTTAGTTAGAGGCATAGTTTAGTATAGCTCTAGTTAAGAGTTCTAGTTTAGGGTTTTAGCTTGGAGTTTAGAGTTTTTGTTTAGAGTCTTAGCTTAGAGTTTTAGTTAGAGTTATAGTTTTAGTTAAGAGTTTTATTTTAGAGTTATAGTTTAGTAAGGACTTTTAGTTTAGAGTTTTAGTTTAGCGTCTTAGGTTTCTCCACGTTTAAGTTAGGTTAGGTTAGGTACAGCTGCGTACGTAGGCTAACCTAGCCTAACTTAGACCTAACCTAAGTCTAACCGAAGCTCATGATAACCTAACCTAACTTAAACGTGGAGAAACCTAAGACGCTAAACTAAAACTCTAAACTCTAAAAACAAACTCTTAACTAAACTATAACTCTAAACTAAAACTCTTAACTAAAACTAAACTAAAACTATAACTCTAACTGAAACTCTAACCTAAGACTCTAAACTAGAACTTTAAACTCCAAGCTAAAACACTAAACTAGAACTCTTAACTAGAGCTAGAGCTCTCAGAGCTCTAGACTAGAGCTCTAAACAAAAACTCTAACTAAAACTGTAAATTAATACCAAACTGAAACTCTAAACTAAAACTCATATCTAAAACTAAACTAAACTAAAAGTGCAATGAAAAACTCTAAGCTATGACTCTCGACTAAAACTCTTAACTAAAACTAAACTAAAACTATAACTCTAACTAAAACTCTAACCTAAGACTCTAAAATAAAACTCTAAACTCCAAGCTGAAACCCTAAATTAGAAATCTTAACTAAAGCTATACTAAACTATAGCTCTAACTAAAACACTAGGCTAAGACTCTAAACTAAAACTCTAAACTTTAAACTAAAACTCTTAGCTACTATAACTCTCACTAAAACTGTAAACTAATACCAAACTGAAACTCTAAACTAAAACTCATATCTAAAAATAAACTAAACTAAAAGTGCAATGAAAAACTCTAAGCTATGACTCTAGGCTAAAACTCTAAACTATAACGTTTAGCTAAAACTAAACTACAAGTCCAAAAACACTTAACTAAAATCTAAAATAAAATATAACTCTAACTAAAACTCTAAGTGCTGAGAGTCTAACTTGAAACTCTAGACTTATTTAACTAAACTATACACTCAAACTATAACTATTAACTAAACAACTTCTAAACTCCAAACTAAAACTCTGAAGTCTAAACTAAAACATTTAACTAAAATTAAACTAAACTACATCTCGAACTAAAACTCTAAGCAAAGACTCTAAGCTAAAACTCTAAACTCTAAACTAAAACTCTTAACTAAAACTAACCTACAACTCTAAACTAAAACTCTTTGCTAAAACTAAACTATAACTCTAAACTGAAACTCTTAACTAAAACTAAACTAAAAGTCTAAACTAAAACTCTTAACTAAAACTAAAGTAAACTATAACCCTAACGAAATCTCTAAACTAACACTCTAAATTAAAACTAGACTCTAAACTAGAACTAAACTAAACTATAACTCTAACTAAAACAATAAACTCTAAACTAAAACTCTTATCTAAAACTAAAGAACACATCTAAACAAAAATTATGACCTAATTCTATACTAAACTATAACTTTAAGTAAAACTCTAATATTACACTCTACACTGAAATTCTTAACTGAAATTAAGCCAAGCTTTAACTCTAAATAAAACTCTAAGCTAAGACTCAAAACAGTAACTTCAATATCTAAACTCTTAACTAAAACTATTAACTAAAAATAAATTGAAACTGTAACTCTAGCTAAAACTCTAAAGTAAAGCTGTAAACTAAAACTATAGACTCTAAACTAAAACTCTTAGGTAAAACTAAACTAGATATCTAAACTAGTGATCCTAACTAAAACTAAGCTAAACTATAACTCTAAAGTAAAACTAAAGTAAACTATAACTCTAACTAAAACTCTGAGCTAACACTCTAAATTAAAACTCTAGACTCTAAACTAGAACTAAACTAAAACTTAAACTAAAACTCTAAACTATAAACTAAAACTTTTATCTAAAACAAAACAACACCTCTAAACTAAAATTCTTAACTAAAACTAAACTAAGCTATAAAACTAACTAGAACTCTAAGCTAAGACTCTAAACTAAAACTCTGAATTAAAACTAAACTAAACTATACCTCTAACTAAAACTCTAAGCTAAGACTCAAAACCAAAATCCAATATCTAAACTAAACTAAACTATAACTCTAACAAAAAAATCTAAGCTAAGACTCTAAACTAAAACTCTAAATTCTCAACTAGAACTAAAGTAAACTATAAATAGAACTAAAACTATAAGCTAAGACTAAACTCAAACTCTAAACTCTAACTAAAACTCTAAGCTTAAAAAGGCCCGCGCCCCAAAGGGCCCCCGGATCCCCCAAAGGGCCCCCCGGCACCTCCAAAGGAGGCTCTAAGAGCTCCCCTCCCTAGTTTAGAGTTTTAGTTTGATATTAGCTTACAGTTTTAGTTGGAGTTATAATTTAGTTTATTATAGCTCAGAGTCTAGAGTTTCAAGTAAGACTCTCAGCACTTAGAGTTTTAGTTAGAGTTATATTCTATTTTAGTTTTAGTTAAGTGTTTTGAACTTGTAGTTTAGTTTTAGCTAAACGTTTTAGTTTAGAATTTTAGCCTAGAGTCTTAGCTTATAGTCTTTCGTTGCAATTTTAGTTTAGTTTAGTATTAGATAAGAATTTTAGTTTAGAGTTGTAGTTTTGTTTTAGTAAAGAATTTTAGTTTAGAGTTGTAGTTTAATTTTAGTTAAGAGTTTTAGTTTAGAGTCTTAGCTTAGAGTCTTATCTTAGAGTTTTAGTTAGAATTATAGTTTAGTTTAATTTTAGTTAAGAGTCTTAGTTTAAACTTTAGAGTTTAGAGTTTTAGTTAGAGTTTAGTTTAATTTTTGTTATGAGTCTTAGTTCAGAGTTATAGTTTAGTTTTAGTTAAGAGTTTTAGTTTAGAGTTTCAGTTTGGTATTAGCTTACAGTTTTAGTTAGAGTTATAGTAGTTAAGAGTTTTAGTTTAGAGTTTAGAGTTTTACTTTAGAGTCATAGCTTAGAGTTTTACTCAGAGTTATAGTTTAGTTTAGTTTTAGTCAAGAGTTTTTCTTTAGAGTTTAGAGTCTTAGCTTAGAGTTTTAGTTAGAATTTAGAGTTTTAGTTTGGTATTAGCTTACAGTTTTAGTTAGAGTTATAGTAGTTAAGAGTTTTAGTTTTGAGTTTTAATTTTGAGTCTTAGCTTAAAGTTTTAGTTAAGAGTTTTTTGTTTAGAGTTTAGAGTCTTGGCTTAGAGTTTTAGTTAGAGTTTTAGTTTAGAGTTTTAGCTTAGATTTTTAGTTCTATTTATAGTTTAGTTTAGTTATAGTTGAGAATTTAGAGTTTTAGTTTAGAGTCTTAGCTTAGAGTTTTAGTTGGATTTTAGAGTTTTAGTTTGGTTTTAGTTAGGAGCTTTAGTTTAGATCTCTAGTTAAGTTTTACTTAAGAGTTTAGTTTAGAGTTTATAGTTTTAGTTTACAGTTTTATTTTAGAGTTTTAGTTAGAGTTACAGTTTTAGTTTAGTTCTAGTTAAGAGTTTTAGTTTAGATATTGGAATTTTAGTTTTGAGTCTTAGCTTAGAGTTATAGTTAGAGTTATAGTTTAGTTTAGTTTTAATTCAGAGTTTTAGTTTAGAGCTTTAGCTTAGAGTTTTAGTTAGAGTTATCGTTTACTTTAGTTTTAGTTAAGAATTTTAGTTTAGAGGTGTTATTTAGTTTTAGATAAGAGTTTTAGTTTAGAGTTTTCGTTGCACTTTTAGTTTAGTTTAATTTTAGATAAGAGTTCTAGTTTAAAGTTTCATTATTAGGTATTAGCTTACAGTTTTTGTTTAGAGTTTAGAGTCTTAGCTTAGAGTTTTAGTTAGAGTTTAAAGATTTAGTTTAGAGTCTTAGCTTAGAGTTTTAGTTCTATTTATAGTTTAGTTTAGTTTTATTTGAGAATTTAGAGTTTTAGTTTAGAGTCTTAGATTAGAGTTTTTGTTAGAGTTATAGTTTAGTTTAGTTTTAAATAGGAGCTTGAGTTTAGATCTCTAATTTAGTTATACTTAAGAGTTTAGTTTAGAGTTTATAGTTTTAGTTTTCAGTTTTACTTTAGAGTTTTAGTTTTAGTTAGAGTTATAGTTTTAGTTTAGTTTTAGTTAAGAGTTTTAGTTTAGTAATTGGAGTTTTAGTTTTGAGTCTTAGCTTAGAGTTATAGTTAGAGTTATAGTTTAGTTTAGTTTTAAGTCAGAGTTTTAGTTTAGAATCTTAGCTTAGAGTTTTAGTTCTTTTTATAGTTTAGTTTAGTTTTAGTTGGGAATTTTGATTTTTAATTTAGAGTCTTAGCTTAGAGTTTTTTTGTTAGAGTTATAGTTTAGTTTAGTTTAGATATTGGATTTGTTGTTTTTAGTCTTAGCTTAGAGTTTTAGTTAGATTTATAGCTTATTTTAGTTTTCATTCAGAGTTTTAGCTTAGAGTCCTAGCTTAAAGTTTTGCTTAGAGTTATAGTTTAGTTTAGTTTTAGTTAGGAATTTCAGTTTAGAGGTATTGTTTAGTTTTAGATAGGAGTTTTAGTTTAGAGTTTAGAGTTTTAGTTAGAGTTATAGTTTAGTTTAGTTTTAGTTTAGAGTCTAGAGTTTTAATTTAGAGTCTTAACTTAGATTTTTAGTTAAAGTTACAGTTTACTTTAGTTTTAGTTAAGAGTTTTCGTTAATACTTATAGTTTAGTTTTAGTTAAGGGTTATATTTTAGAATTGTAGTTTAGTTTTAGTTTTAGTTAAGAGTTGTAGTTTAGAGTTGTTGTTTAGTTTTAATTAAGAGTTTTAGTTTATAGTTGTTGTTTCGTTTTAGTTAAGAGTTTTAGTTTAGAGGTTTTGTTTAGTTTTAGATAATAGTTTTAGTTTAGAGTTGTATTTTAGTTTAGTTTTCGTTAAGATTTTTAGTTTAGAGTTGTTGTTTAGTTTTAGATATTAGTTGTAGTTTAGTTAAAAAAGTTTTAGATAGAGTTATAGTAGTTAAGAGTTTTAGTTTAGAGTTTTAGTTTAGAGTCTTAGCTTAGAGTTTTAGTTAGAGTTATAATTTCGTTTAGTTTTAGATAAAAGTTTTTGTTTGGAGTTTAGAGTCTTAGCTTATAATTTTAGTTAGAGTTTAAAGTTTTAGTTTAGAGTCTTAGCTTATGGTTTTAATTCTATTTATAGTTTAGTTTAATTTTAGTTTAGAATTCAGAGTTTTAGTTTAGAGTCTTAGCTTAAATTTTTTTTGTTAGAGTTATATTTTAGTTTAGATATTGGATTTTTAGTTTTGAGTCTTAGCTTAGAGTTTTAGTTAGAGGTATAGTTTAGTTTAGTTTTCATTCAGAGTTTTAGTTTAGAGTTTTAGTTAGAGTTATAGTTTAGTTTAATTTTAGTTAAGAGTTTCTGGACTTGTAGTATAGTTTTAGCTAAACGTTTTAGCTCCGAGTTTTAGCCTAGAGTCATAGCTTAAAGTTTTTCCTTGCACTTTTAGTTAAGTTTAGTTTTAGATAAGAGTTTTAGTTTAGAATTTCAGTTTGATTTTAGCTTACAGTTTTAGTTAGAGTTACAGTTTAGTTTAGTTGTAGTTCAGAGTCTAGAGTTTCAAGTTAGACTCTCAACACTTAGAGTTTTAGTTAGAGCTGTATTTTATTTTAGTTTTAGCTAAGTGTTTTTTGGACTTGTAGTTTAGTTTTAACTAAACGTTTTAGCTTATAGTTTTAGACCAGAGTCATAGCTTATAATTTTTTAATTGCACTTTTAGTTTAGCTTAGTTTCAGATAAGAGTTTTAGTTTAGAGTTTCAGTTTGGGATTAGCTTACAGGTTTAGTTAGAGTTATATTAGTGAAGAGTTTTATTATACAGTTTTAGTTTAGAGTCTCAGCTTATAGTTTTAGTTAAGTTATAGTTTAGTTTACTTTTAGTTAAGAGTTTTTGTTTAGAGTTTAGAGTCTTAGCTTAGAGTTTTAGTTAGAGTTTAGAGTTTGAGTTTAGTCTTAGCTTATAGTTTTAGTTCTATTTATAGTTTACTTTAGTTCTAGTTGAGAATTTAGAGTTTTAGTTTAGAGTCTTAGCTTAGATTTTTTTGTTAGAGTTATAGTTTAGTTTAGTTTAGATATTGGATTTTTGGTTTTGAGTCTTAGCTTAGAGTTTTAGTTAGAGGTATAGTTTAGTTTAGTTTTAATTCAGAGTTTTAGTTTAGAGTCTTAGCTTAGAGTTCTAGTTAGTTTTATAGCTTAGTTTAGTTTTAGTTAAGAATTTTAGTTTAGAGGTGTTGTTTTGTTTTAGATAAAAGTTTTAGTTTAGAGTTTAGAGTTTTAGTTTAAGTTTTAGTTTAGTTCTAGTTTAGAGTCTAGAGTTTTAATTTAGAGTGTTAGCTCAGAGTTTTAGTTAGAGTTATAGTTTACTTTAGTTTTACTTTAGAGTTATAGTTTAGCTTAGTTTTAGTTAGGATCACTAGTTTAGATATCTAGTTTAGTTTTACCTAAGAGTTTTAGTTTAGAGTCTATAGTTTTAGTTTACAGTTTTACTTTAGAGTTTTAGTTAGAGTTATAGTTTAGTTAAGTGTTAGTTAAGAGTTTTAGTTTAGATATTAGAGTTTTAGTTTCGAGTCTTAGCTTAGAGTTTTAGTTAGAGGTACGTTTGTAGTTTAGTTTTAATTAAGAGTTTTAGTTTAGAGTCATAGACTAAAATTTTACCTATATTTATATTTTTGTTTCAGTTTTAGTTAATAATTTTTTTTTAGAGTTTTTGTTTAGTCTTATATAATAATTTTAGCTTATAGTTTGTAGTGTTAGTTAGAGTTATAGTTTAGTTTAGTTTTAGTTTAGAGTCTGGTTTTAATTTAGAGTGTTAGTTTAGAGATTTCGTTAGGGTTATAGTTTACTTTAGTTTTAGTTAAGAGTTTTAGTTTAGACTTTTAGTTTAATTTTAGTTAAGAGTTTTAGTTTAGAGTTGTAGTTTAGTTTTAGTAAAGAGTTTTAGTTTAGACTTATAGGTTAGTTTTAGTTAAGAGTTTTAGTTTAGAGTTTAGAGTTTTAGCTTAGAGTCTTAGCCTAGAGTTTTAGTTAAAGTTATAGTTTAGTTTAATTTTAGTTAAGAGTTTTAGTTTAGACTTCAGAGTTTTAGTTTAGAGTTTAGAGTTTTAATTAAAGTTATAGTTTAGTGTAAGTTTAGTTAAAAAGTCTAGAGTTTCAAGTTAGACTCTCAGCTCTTAGAGTTTTAGTTAGAGTTATATTTTATTTTAGTTTTAGTTAAGTGTTTTTTGACTTGTAGTTTAGTTTTGGCTAAACGTTATAGTTTAGAGTTTTAGCCTAGATTCATAGCTTAGAGTTTTTCATTGCACTTTTAGTTTAGTTTAGTTTTAGATATGAGTTTTAGTTTAGAGTTTCAGTTTGGTATTAATTTACAGTTTTAGTTAGAGTTATAGTAGCTAAGAGTTTTAGTTTAAAGTTTAGAGTTTTAGTTTAGAGTCTTAGCCTAGTGTTTTAGTTAGAGCTATAGTTTAGTATAGCTTTAGTTAAGATTTCTAATTTAGGGTTTCAGCTTGGAGTTTAGAGTTTTAGTTTAGAGTCTTAGGTTAGAGTTTTAGTTAGAGTTATAGTTTTAGTTTAGTTTTAGTTAAGAGTTTTAGTCGAGAGTCATAGCTTAGAGTTTTTCATTGCACTTTTAGTTTAGTTTAGTTTTAGATATGAGTTTTAGTTTAGAGTTTCAGTTTGGTATTAATTTACAGTTTTAGTTAGAGTTTTTGTTTAGAGCTCTAGTCTAGAGCTCTAGAGCTCTAGCTCTAGTTAAGAGTTCTAGTTTAGTGTTTTAGCTTGGAGTTTAAAGTTCTAGTTTAGAGTCTTAGGTTAGAGTTTCAGTTAGAGTTATAGTTTTAGTTTAGTTTTAGTTAAGAGTTTTAGTTAGAGTTATAGTTTAGTTAAGAGTTTGTTTTTAGAGTTTAGAGTTTTAGTTTAGCGTCTTAGGTTTCTCCACGTTTAAGTTAGGTTAGGTTATCATGAGCTTCGGTTAGATTAGGTTAGGTTAAGTTAGGTTAAGTTAGCCTACGTACGCGCGCGTACCTAACCTAACCTAACTTAAACGTGGAGAAACCTAAGACGCTAAACTAAAACTCTAAACAAAAACTCTTAACTAAACTATAGCTCTAAACTAAAATTCTTAACTAAAAATATAACTCTAACTAAAACTCTAACCTAACACTCTAAACTAAAACTCTAAACTCCAAGCTAAAACCCTAAAATAGAACTCTTAACTAGAGCTATACTAAACTATACCTCTAACTAGAACTCTAAGGTAAGACTCTAAACTAAAACTCTAAACTGTAAACTAAAACTCTTAGCTACTATAACTCTAACTAAAACTGTAAATTAAGACCAAACTGAAACTCTAAATTAAAACTCATATCTAAAACTAACCTAAACTAAAAGTGCAATGAAAATCTCTTAGCTATGACTCTAGGCTAAAACTCTGAACTATAACGTTTAGCTAAAAATAAACTACAGGTCCAAAAACACTTAACAATATCTAAAATAAAATATAACTCTAACTAAAACTCTAAGTGCAGAGAGTCTAACTTGAAACTCTAAACTCTGAACTACAACTAAACTAAACTATAACTCAAAACTAAAATTCTTAACTAAAATTAAACTAAACTTTAACTCTAACTAAAACTCTAAACTAAAAACTAAAACTCTAAGGTATACATAGTTGCTCTGTGCTAACTCTTAGCTGTATTATAATTATAACTAAAACACTGATCATAGAGTCGAAACCAAAACTCTAAACTCTAAGTTAAAACTCTTTGATAAAACTAACCTGCAACAATAAATTATAATTCTTTGCAAGAATTAAACTACAACTCTTAACTAAAACTAAACTAAAAGTCTAAACTAAAACTCTTAACTAAAACTAAAGTAAACTATAACTTAACTAAAACTTTAAACTGACACTCTAAATTAAAACTAGACTCTAAATTAGAACTAAACTAAACTATAACTCTAACTAAAACTCTTATCTAAAACTAAACAACAACTCTAAACTAAAATTCTTAACTAAAACTAAAGTAAACTATAACTCTAATTAAATCTCTAAACTAAAACTCTTAACTAAAACTAAACTATAACTATAACTTTAACAAAAACTCTAAGCTAAAACTCAAAACTAATACCCCAATTTATAAACTAAAACTTTTAACTAAAAATAAACGCAAAGTAAAACTCGAAAAGTAACTCTAAAGTAGAACTGTAAACTAAAACTATAAACTCTAAACTAGAACACTTGGGTAAAACTAAACTAGATATCCAAACTAATGCTCCTAAATAAAACTAAACTAACTATAACTCTAAAATAGAACTAAATTAAACTATAACTCTAAATAAAACTCTAAGCTAACACTCTAAATTAAAACTCTAGACTCTAAACTAGAACCAAACTAAAACTCTAAACTCAAACTCTTATCTAAAACTAAACAACAGCTCTAAACTATTATTCTTAACTAAAACTAAACTAAACTATAACTCTAACTAAAACTCTAAGCTAAAACTCAAAACTAATACTCTGAATTAAAACTAAACTAAACTATACCTCTAACTAAAACTCTAAGCAAAGACTTTAAACTAAAACTCTAAACTAAAACTTTTAACTACTATATCTCTAACTAAAACTATAAGCTAATATCAAACTGAAACTCTAAACTAAAACTCTTATCTAAAACTAAACTAAACTAAAACTGCAAGGAAAAACTATATGCTATGACTCTTGGATTAACCTCTAAACTAAAGCGTATAGTTAAAACTAAACTACAAGTCCTGAAAATCTTAACTAAAACTAAACAAAACTGCAGCTCTAAACTAAGACTCTTAAGTAAAACTAGACTATAACTTTAAACTAAAACTCTTAACAAAAATTAAGCTAAAATATAACTCTAACTAAAACTCTAAACTAAAACTCTGAAGTCTAAACTAAAACTCTTAACTAAAATTAAACTAAACTATAACTCTAAATAAAACTCTAAGCTAAGACTATAAACTAAAACTCTGAATTAAAACTAAACTAAACTATAACTCTAACTAAAACTCTAAGCTAAGACTCAAAACTAAAACTCCAATATCTAAACTAAACTAAACTATAACTCTAACAAAAAAACTCATACGCTAAGACTCTAAACTAAAATTCTTAATTCTCAACTGAAACTAAAGTAAATTATAAATAGAACTAAAACTATAAGCTATGACGCTAAACTAAAGCTATAAAATCTAACTAAAAATCTAAGATAAGACTCTAAACTATGATAAAAAACTTTTAAATAAAAGTAAACGAAACTACAACTCTAACTAAAACTCTAAGCTAAGACTCTAAACTGAAACTATAAACTAAAACACTTAACTAATATAACTCTAACTAAAACTGTAAGCTATTACCAAACTGAAAATCTAAACTAAAACTCTTATCTAACACTAAACTAAACTAAAAGTGCAATGAAAAAACTCTAAGATATGACTCTAGTCTAAAACTCGAAGCTAAAACGTTTAGTTAAAACTAAACTACAAGTTGAAAAACACTTAACAAATACTAAAATAAAATATAACTCTAGCTAAAACTCTAAGTGTTGAGAGTCTAACTTGAAACTCTAGACTCTGAACTACAACTAAACTAAACTATAACTCTAACTAAAACTGTAAGCTAATATCAAACTAAACTCTAAACTATAACTCATATCTAAAACTAAACAACAACTCTAAAATAAAACTCTTAACTAAAACTAAAGTAAACTACAACTCTAAAGAAAAACTCTTAACTAAAACTAAACTACAACTCCAAACTAAACAACTTAACTAAAACGAAACTACAACTCCAAAAAGAAACTCTTAACGAAAACTAAACAACAACTCTAAACTAAAACTCTTAACTAAAACTAAACTACAAATCTAAACTAAAACTTTTTAACTAAAAGTAAACTACAAGTCTAAACTAAAACTCTTAACTAAAACTAAAGTAAACTATAACTCTAACTAAAACTCTAAGCTACCACTCTAAATTAAAACTCTAGACTCTAAAATAAGCTAAACTATAACTCTAACTAAAACTCTAAACTAAAACTAAACAACACCTCTAAACTGAAATTCTTAACTGAAACTAAACTAAACTATAACTCTAAGAAAAACTCTAAGCTAAGACTCTAAACTCTAAACATAAACTCTTAGCTAAAAGTAAACTAAACTATAACTCTAACTAAAACTCTAAGCTGAGACTCTAAACTAAATTTCTAAACTCTAAACTAAAACTCTTAACTACTATAACTCTAACTAAAACTGTAAGCTAATATCAAACTGAAACTCTAAACTAAAACTATTATCTAAAGCTAAACTAAACTAAAAGTGCAATGAAAACACTCTAAGATATGTCTCTAGTATAAGACTCTAAGCTAAAACGTTAATTTAAAACTAAACTACAAGTCTAAAGTAAACTATAACTCTACCTGAAACTCTAAACTAACGGTATAAATTAAAACTGTAGACTCTAAACTACAACTAAACTAAACTATAACTCAAACTAAAACTCTTATCTAAAACTAAACAACACCTCTAAACTAAAATTCTTTACTAAAACTAAACTACGCTCTAACTCTAAGTAAAACTCTAAGCTAAGACTAAACTAAAATTCTGAACTAAAACCGAACTAAACTATTACTCTAACTGTAACTCTAAGCTAAGACTCAAAACTAAAACTCAAATATCTAAACTAAAACTCTTAACTAAAACTAAACTATAACTCTAACTGAAACTCTAAAGTAAAACTGTAAACTAAAACTATAAAGTCTAAACTAGAACTCTTAAATGTAACTAAACTAGAGATCTAAACTAAAGCTCCTAACTAAAACTAAACTAAACTATAACTCTAACAAAAACTTTAAGCTAAGACTCTAAGCTAAGACTCTAAATTCTCAACTAAAACTAAACTAAACTATAAATAGAACTAAAACTCTAAGCTAAGACTAAACTAAAACTCTAAACTCTAGCTAAAACTCTAAGCTAAGACTCTAAACTCTAAACAAAAACTGTAAGCTAATACCAAACTGAAACTTTAAACTAAAACTCTTATCTAAAACTAAACTAAAAGTGCAACGAAAACTCTAAACTTTAAACTAAAACTCTTATCTAAAACTAAACATCACCTCTAAAATAAAATTTTTAACTAAACCTAAAGTAAACTATAACTCTAACTAAAACTCTAAGCTAAGAATCTTAACTAAAACTCTGAATTAAAACTAAACTAAACTATAACTCTAACTATAACTCTAAGCTAAGACTCAAAACTAAAATTCCAATATCTAAACTAAAACTCTTAACTAAAACTAAACTAAAACTGTAACTCTAACTAAAACTTTAAAATAAAACTGTAAACTAAAACTATAAACTCTAAACTAAACTCTTAAGTAAAACTAAACTAGAGATCTAAACTAAAGCTCCTAACTAAAACTAAACTAAAATTCTAAACTCTAACTAAAACTCTAGGCTAAGACTCTAAACTAAAACTCTAAATTTTTAACTATAACTAAACTAAACTATAAATAGAACTAAAACTCTAAGCTAAGACTCTAAACTAAAACTCTAAACTCTAACTAAAACTCTAAGCTAAGACTCTAAACTCTAAACAAAAAACTCTTAACTAAAACTCTAAGCTAAGAGTCTAAACTAAAACTCTAAACTAAAACTCTTAACTACTATAACTCTAACTAAAACTGTAAGCTAATACCAAACTGAAACTCTAAAATAAAACTAAACTATAACTCTAAACTAAAACTCTTAACAAAAATTAAACTAAACTATAACTGTAACTAAAACTCTAAGCTAAGACTCTAAACTAAAACTCTTAACTACGATACCTCTATAACTAATTATAACTAAAACTCTATAAATTATAACTAAAACTTTAAGCTAAGACTCTAAACTCTAAACAAAACTCTTAACTAAAGCTAAACTAAACTATAACTAAAAATATAATCTAAGACTCTAAACTATAAACAAAACTCTTAAATAAGAACAAACTAAACTCTAACTATAACTAAAACTATAAATTAATACTCTAAAGTAAAACTCTAAACTCTAGACTTAAGCTCTTAACTAAGGTAACTCTAACTACAACTGAAAGCTAATGCCAAACTGAAACTCTAAACTAAAACTCTTAACTAAAACTAAACTATAACTCTTAACTAAAACGCTTAGCAAAAATTAAACTAAACTATAACTCTAACAAAAACTCTAAGTTCTAAAGTCTAAACTAAGACTCTTAACTAAAATTAAGCTAAACTATAACTATAAATAAAACTCTAATCTAAGATTCTAAGCTAAAACTCTAAACTAAAACTCTTAACTAAAACTAAACTACAACTCTAAACTAAAATTCTTTACTAAAACGAAACTACAACTCTAAGCTGAAACTCTTAACTAATACTAAACTAAACTAAAAGTGCAACGAAAAACTCTAAGCTAAGACTCGAAGCTATTTCTAAACTAAAGAAACTCTAGACTCTGAACTATAACTAAACTAAACTATAACTCCAACTAAAACTGTAAGCTAATATCAAACTAAAATTCTAAACTAGCGAGGGAGGCTCTTTGGGGCCCCTTTGGGGACGCCAGGGGCCCTTTAGGGGCGCCGTGGCGCCTCTGGGGGCACCGAGGGACCATTTGAGGGCTGCGGGAGGCCCTTTGGGGGCACCGGGGGTCCTTTGGGGCTGGGGTAAGGGGTAGAAGACCTTACAACACTGTTCAAATGGAACTTGTGTATTATAACGACCACAGAGTTTCACCCAAATCATCTTCTAAATCATCTTCTAAAATGTCTCAAACTGTTTCGCTTAAATCATCTTCTAAAATGTCTCAAACGGTTTCGCCCAAATAATCCCAAAACGTCATTTCTGCGTGTTCCTTTTGTTTTGGCATCCCTGTGCTGTCACATTTGAAATTCCCAGGAAGAAATTACCGCGTTAATCTCTTCATCTCTAAGGTTTTCTTGGTTACTCTATTAAGGCTTCGATAGAATATTAATTTATTGCTAAGTCTAAAGATGAGAGAAGCCATATTTAAAAATAGAATTTCTATCTCTTTAGAGTCCCGTATAATTCCTAGGAAACAAGTGATGTCATTTATCCCTCAGACATAAAGATCAAAGAAGCCATAATGTTTCCCCTATTGTCCTAGTCGATTATGTAAATCAATTTCTCAGAAATTCTCTCCCCTCGATTATGTAAACCAATTTCTCAGAAAGCCACTTTCCCTTGAGTCGATCAATACATCTCTTCCCATCAATGCGCATGTGCAAACGTCGCCCCGGAGTAATTAAACCTAGAAACAACAAATAAATCGACCTTGAAAATAGTGCTTTAAAGTACCAAATTGTACTTTTCTTACCCAGCAATGTTGTAAGCTTCTCTCAGTATTCTATGCCCATATATTGACTCCCTCTCGGAGTCGTTGATAGCTCCCTACTACCATATACTTTATCTTAGACCTAAGATCCTTTTGTGCCTCCGAAGGCACTTAGGGTATCCAAGAAGAGGCTTCCCATTCATCGCCCAGACATCTTCCCATTCAGGTTGGATTGACCACAAACGCCAATAGCTAATGCAGGTCTATACAACCTGGTTAATGCTTGTCTAGGAGACATGGGTTTTTCTTGTTTTTTTTTTTCAATTTTCAGTAGTTAATGCTGGTCTATGTAACCTAAGTTTTTCTTGTTGCTTTTTCAAATTTCAGCAGTGGTTAATGTTGGTCTAAGCATTCTAGGTTTGTATTACAGGTTATTAGCCAATGATTTTGTGAGCTGTATATCATTTAAAGGGGACGACTGAACAACGGGCTGTTAAATTGAGAAAAATTACAAACTTAAATTAAAGATTCGTCCTAGAAATGGCTTGTTTTAAGGATATGTTTGAAGTTACATGCTAGAAACAAGATTGAATAAAGGACTATACCTTAAGAAACCTTCATTGATTTTGAAAATTAAAGGGATTCTTAACACGTTCATGTTAGCATTGGGCATGGTATGTTGGTAATGAGGTTGACATTGACAATTTTACATGATTTCTGCGTAAATACGATAGGCTATTAGCAAATCGTTCTGTCAAGTCAGTATTTTTGGAAGGGGATCATTGGACGATAGGTTGTTAAATTCAAAAATTGCAGGCTTAGTCAAGGATTTGTCTTGCAATTAGCTTGTTTTAAGGAAAGGTTTGAAGTTGCATGCTAAAAACAAGCTTGAATAAAGGAATGTACCCTGAGAAACCTTCCTTGATTTGAAAGTCGAATGGATTATTAACAGGTGTTTATTAGGATTGGATATGGAGTACTGATTATGAGGTTGACATAGGCAATTTGAAATGACTTCTACGTAAATTTGACAAGCTATTAGTAAATGATTCTATCAAGTGAATATTTTTTGAAGGGGGCCACAGGACAAGAGGTTGTTAATCAGATATAAATCATAGGCAGCGCATTAGCGCTGCCTAAGTAAAGAACGATGTTGGCACAATGCATTATTTTTCTTCCTTTAGACCAGGACACTACGTATCGAAGGAGGTGTCGTAGAAACTTAAAAAAGCACTCATTCGATTGGAAATTGGACTGGCTAGTGCTCTTTTTAATAGCCAAAAGTGATTGGAAGGCAACTAACACCCCTTCCACGCCCACCATATCCCCAAACACAATCAATCAACATTTTGAGATAGCCATATTGTTCAACGTAGTTCACGATCTCCAGATAGAAATTACGTTTTTGAGGAGGACACTCCCCACACAGCCCACAGGGCAAAGGTTGTAAGTTATGCCCTGGGGCATATAAGGTTTTTACAGAAAATGTTGTTGTAGAAACTTCAAAAAAGGGCTCATTCGATTGGAAGTTCAAAGGGCTTGTGGCCTTTTTTAATAGTCGAAAGTGATTGGAGGGAAATTAACCCCCCTCTCACGGCAACCATTTCCCATAACACATCCAATCAAATTTTGAGATAGAAATTCTGTTCAACGTAGTTGAGAGGCCCGGGAATTATGTCTTTGAGGATGATAATCCCCCCCAGAGCCCACGGGCAAAGGTTGTAAGTTATGCCTTGGGAGTATATAATGTTTTTACAGAGAGTGTTGTCATAAAAACTTCAAAAAGGGCTCACTCGATCGGAAATTGAAACGACTAGTGCCCTTTTCAATAGTTGAAAGCAATTGAAGGACAACTAACCCCCCTCAAACACCCACCATTTCCCCAAACACATCCAATAAAAATTTTGAGATCGATATTTTGTTCAAAGTACTTCGAAGGTCCGGAAATTATGTCTTTGAGGATCATAACCCCCTCAGAGGGTTGTAAGTTATGCACTGGGGGCATATAAGGTTTTTATAGATAGCTTTTTCGTAGAAACTTCAAAAAGGGCTCATTTGATTGGAAATTGAAAGGGCTAGTGCCCTTTTTAATAGTAGAAAGTCATTGGAGGACGACAAACCCCCCTCTCACGCCCACCATTTCACCAAACACATCCAATCAAAATTTTTAGATCGACATTTAGTTCAAAGTAGTTCAAAGGTCCGGAAATTATGTCTTTGAGGATCATAACCCCCTCAGAGGGTTGTAAGTTATGCCCTGGGGGCGTTTAAGGTTTTCATAGAAGGAATCGTCGTAGAGAATTCAAAAAGAGCTCGTTCAATTTTAAATTGAGAGGGCCAGTGGCCTTTTTAACAGTTGAAAGTAATTGGAGGAAAAGTGACCCCCCTCCCACACTCACCATTTCCCCAAACGCATTCAATCAAAATTTTGAGATAGGCAGTCTGTTCAACGTAGTTGAAAGTTCTTGAAATTAGGTCTTCCATCAGCCTTCAAGGCAATGGCTGTAGGTTATGCCCTGGTGGCATATAAGGTTTTTATAGAAAATTCTGTCGTAGAAAAGGGATCATTCAATTGGAAATTGAAAGGGCTAGTGCTCTCTTTAATAGTCGAAAGTGATTGGATTTCAAGTAACCCCCCTATCACGCCAATCATTTCCCAAAACACATCCAATTAAATTTTGAAATAGGCATTTTGTTCAACGTAGTTGAAAGGTCCAGGTATTATGTTTTTGAGGATGACACTCCTCCCACAGCCCTCGGGGCAAGGGTTTTAAGTTATACCCTGGGGGTATACAAGGTTCTTAGAGAAAGTTTTGTAGTAGAAACATCAAAAATGGCTCATTCGAATGGAAATTGAAAGGGTTAGTGCCCTTTTTAATAGTCGAAAGTGATTGGATTTCAAGTAACCCCCCACCCCATCATGCCAATCATTTCTCGAAACACATCCAATCAAAATTTTAAAATAGGCATTTTGTTCAATGTCGTTGAAAGGTCCGGATATTATGTCTTTGAGGATGACACTCCCCCCACAGCCGTCGGGGCAAGGGTTTTAAGTTATACCCTGGGGGCACATAAGGTTTTTAGAGAAAGTGTTGTAGTAGAAACTTCAAAAATGGCTCATTCAAATGGAAATTGAAAGGGTTAGTGCCCCTTTTAATAGTCAAAAGTGATTAGAGGACAACTAACCCCCCTCTCACACCCATCATTTCCTCAAACACATCCAATCAAAATTTTGAGATAGAAATTTTGTTCAATGTAGTTGAAAGGTCCGGAAATTATGTCTTTGAGGATGACACTCCCCACACATCCCTCAGGGCAAGGGTTGTAAGTTATAGCCTTGGGGTATATAAGGTTTTTATAGAAAGCTATGTTGTAAGGAACGAGGTTGCCACAGTGTATTTTTTTTTTCCTTTTAGACCAGGGCACTTCGTATCGAAAGAATTGTCGTAAAAAACTTCGAAAAAGGCTCATTCGATTGGAAATTGGAAAAAATTGTGCCCTTTTTAATAGCCCAAAGTGATTGAAAGGCAACTAACACCCTTCCACGCCAGTCATTTCCCCAAACACATCCAATCAAAATTTTGAGATCGTAACTTTTTTCAATATAGTTGATTTCCAAATAGAAATTATGTTTTTGAGGAGGACAGCCCCCCCACAGCCCTCAAGGCAAGGGTTGTAAGTTATACCCTGGGGCATATAAGGTTCTCATAGAAAGCGCTGTCGTAGAAACTTCAAAAAGGGCTCATTCGATTGGCAATTCAAATGGCTAGTGTTCTTTTTAATAAGTCTAAAGTGGTTAGAGGGCAACTAACCCACCTCTGACGCCCACCATTTCCCCAAACACCTCCAATCAGAATTTTGAGATAGAAATTTACTTCAACGTAGTTGAAAGGCCCGGAAATTATGTCTGAGTATGACAATCCCCCACAGTCCTCAGGGCAAGGGTTATAAATTATGCCCTGGGGACATATAAGTAGAAAGGGGGTGCCAGTCCAAACAGGACCACGTGGTTTATGGTTTAAATAGTTTGCCTTTCAGGCTAACCTAACCTGAGAAATCGATTTACATAATCGGCGGGGAATTATTGATTCACGAAAGGGGAATTAAGAAACATTATGGCTTCTTTAATCTTAGGTCTGAGGAATAAACGTTCTTTAGGTCAGAGAGAAAAATTAATATTCTATTTTTAAATAGGGCTTCATTGATCTTTAGTGTCATGAATTAGAAATGACATCACTTGTTATCTTGGAATTATGTGGGAGTCTAAAGAGATAGAAATTCTATTTTTAAATACGGCTTCACTGAGCTTTAAGTCGGAGAGATAAATTGATATTCTAACGAAACCTTAATAGTGTAGCTAGGTACATTTATGAGATGAAGAGATTAGCGTAGGAAAGGGTTTCCTAGAAATTTGAAATGTGAAAGCACAGAGATGCCAAAAACAAAAGGAACACGCTGAGATTACGTTTAGGGATTATTTGGGTGAAACGGTTTTAGACATTTTAGGGAATTATTTCGGCGAAACAGTTAGAGACATTTTAAAAGATGATTTTAGAAAAGGTTTTAGAAGAGGTTTTGAGTGTGGTCGTTATAGTAAACAAGTTCTATTTGAACAGTGTCGTGAGGTCCTCTACCCCAACCCCAAAGGGCCCCGATCGCCCTACCCCAACCCCGAAGGGCTTCGATCCCCCCACCCCAACCCCGAAGGAAGCCCCCAGCCCCCAAAGGTCCCCCGGGCTCCCAAAGGACTCTCGGTACCCCTTCCCCCATTTTTTAAATAATTTTGAATTTTTTAACATGATATTTTTTTAACTTTTTTACGTATCTTAAAATGACATGAAATATGCTTACGGCTCTACCAATCGTCCTCTGTGCTTGTTCATAGGCACGACGCAGCTTTCCCATTGGTACTCTATGGCAAGTTATCGACACTACCTAGTTTAATGCGTGCATTAAATCAGTATTTTTTACGCAGTGGAAGGATAAACACACAATTCATATCTGTAAAAAGTGAAGATGAATTATTCGACGAAAATATGTGCACATGATAAAATCATCGTCGTGTTGAATGCTGACAAGGAGAAATACCTGAACTATGAAACGAGTGCAAGTGGTAACACTATTGGAAATGTATGCATGCATTGTCAAGACAGCGAGAAGTTAGATTCCCTTGGAGTACCCAAGAATTTCCATCATGCAAACGGTGGATAAGCGAGAGTAACATTACCAGAGAAAGTAGTACTCGAAGAGAATGCCAACGTAAAAATAATAGTTGATGAAGAGGGACAACTTCTAGCTAATGGTTCTGGTAGCATGTTAGCCGTTGATAGATCTTATTGCTATCTTTCCGGTGTTAGCATTCGAAAGAAAGCAAAGGGAAAAAGAAGGCATGCATACAGCTGCACCAACATCATAAATCATATCTTGTCAATGTGTCAAAACTGCTATCTATGTAAAAATAATGTGACAATAGACAGTGAAATCGTAGGCAGAATAAAAAGGACATTAGCAGACAATATCATCAATGAATATAAAGATGAATTGACGGAAAGTGAAGCGCAAGGGTATTAATAATGTATAATAATGTATTTAACGTATTTTTATATTAATATTCTACATGTCATTATTTCATTAAAAATATCTTATGAATTATTTTGTTAAGTGTTCATTATTTTTTAGGGTATGCTAGAACGTCAAACGTTCAGAATATCTATTAAAAGGGTCAGAGATGTAAGAAAAAGAATTTTTAGAGATAAAGATACTACTAGCAGGCTCAATTTTACATAGAAGATAAAAAAGTTCATGATCTCTTCTGAATTTTACCAAAGAACAGAATTCAGTTCTAATTTCTTCAGAGAAAACAAAAATCTTCCACTTCAGTTCTTTATTTCTCAAAGACATAAAGAAATTTAAAGTTCAATTCTAAATTTTTCGGTGGAAGATAGAAAAAGTAATACCATACTTATGAATGTTTTCACGGATGATAAAAAGTTCTAGTCCAATTTAAAATTTTCTCAATGAAGTGAAGAAAAGTTCAAGTTCTCTACTGAATTTTACCAAAGAACACAATTCAATTCTAATTTCTCAAGAGAAAATAAAAATTTTCCACTTAAGTTCTTTATTTCACAAAGACATAAAGAAATTCAAAGTTCAATTCTAAATTTTTCGGTGGAAGATAGAAAAAGTAATACCATACTTGTGAATATTTTACCGGAAGATAAAAAGTTCTAGTTCAATTTAAAATTTTCTCAACGAAGTGAAGAAAAGTTCAAGTTCTCTTCTGAATTTTACCAAAAAACACAATTCAATTCTAATTTCTCCAGAGAAAATAAAAATCTTCCACTTAAGTTCTTTATTTCACAAAGATATAAAGAAATTTAAAGTTCAATTCTAAATTTTTCGGTGGAAGATAGAAAAAGTAATATCATTCTTGTGAATATTTTCACGGAAGATAAAAAGTTCTAGTTCAATTTAAAATTTTCTCAACGAAGTGAAGAAAATATCGAGTTCTCTACTGAATTTTAAAAAAGAACACAATTCAATTATAATTTATCCAGAGAAAATAAAAATCTTCCACTTCAGTTCCTTAGTTCACAAAGACATACATAAATTTAAAGTTCAATTCTAATTTTTCGATGGAAGATAGAAAAAGTAATACCATACATGTGAATATTTTCACGGAAGATACTTGTGAATATTTTCACGGAAGATAAAAAGTTCTAGTTCAATTTAAAATTTTCTCAACAAAGTGAAGAAAAGTTCAAGTTCTCTACTGAATTTTACCAAAGAACACATTCAATTATATTTTATCCAGATAAAATAAAAATATTCCACTTAAGTTCTTTATTTCACAAGGAGATAAAGAAATTTGAAGTTCAATTCTAAATTTTTCTGTGGAAGATAGAAAAAGTAATACCATACTTGTGAATATTTTCAGGGAAGATAAAAAGTTCTAGGGAAAAAGAAGGCATGCATACAGCTGCACCAACATCATAAATCATATCTTGCCAATGTGTCAAAACTGCTATCTATGTAAAAATAATGTGACAATAGACAGTGAAATCGTAGACAGAATAAAAAGGACATTAGCAGACAATATCATCAATGAATATAAAGATGAATTGACGGAAATTGAAGCGCAAGGATACTAATAATGTATAATAATGTATTTAACGTATTTTTATATTAATATTCTACTTGTCATTATTTCATTAAAAATATCTTATGCATTATTTTGTTAAGTGTTCATTATTTTTAGGGTATGCTGGAACGTCAAACGTTCAGAATATCTATTAAAAGGGTCAGAGATGTAAGAAAAAGAATTTTTAGAGATAAAGATACTACTAGCAGGCTCAATTTTTCATAGAAGATAGAAAAGTTCATGATCTCTTCTGAATTTTACCAAATAACAGAATTCAGTTCTAATTTCTCCAGAGAAAACGAAAATCTTCCATTTCAGTTCTTTATTTCACAAAGACTTAAAGAAATTTAAAGTTCAATTCTAAATTTTTCAGTGGAAGATAGAAAAAGTAATACCATACTTATGAATGTTTTCACGGAAGATAAAAAGTTCTAGTTCAATTTAAAATTTTCTCAACAAAGTGAAGAAAAGTTAAAGTCCTTCTATTAATTTTACCAAAGAATACAATTCAAATATAATTTCTTCGGAGAAAACAAAAATTTTCCACTTCAGTTCTTTATTTCACAAGGAAATACAGAAATTTGAAGTTCTATTTTAAATTTTTAGGTCAAAGATAGAAAAAGTAATACCATACTTGTGAATATTTTCACGAAAGATAAAAAGTTCTAGTTCAATTTAAAATTTTCTAAACGAAGTCAAGGAAAGTTCAAGTTCTCTTATGAATTTTCTGAATGAAAAAGAAATTATTCATTTATCATTTATATTTTTCGCCAAATAATATAAAAATTTTCCACTTTAGTTCAGATCTGTCTCGAAGAGATTAAAAATTTAAAATACTGTTCCAAACTTTTTACAAAAGATAAAAAAGTTCAAGTTCTCTTATGAATTTTACCAAAGAACACAATCCAATTCTAATTTATCCAGAGACAACAAAAATCTTCCACTTCAGTTCTCTATTTCACAAAGACATAAAGAAATTTAGAGTTCAATTCTAAATTTTTCAGTGGAAGATAGAAAAAGTAATACCATACTCGTGAATATTTTCACGGAAGATAAATAGGTCTGGTTCAATTTTAAATTTTCTCAACGAAGTGAAGAAAAGTTCAAGTTCTCTACTGAATTTTACCAAAGAACACAATTCAGTTCTAATTTATCCAGAGAAAATAAAAATCTTCCACTTAAGTTCTTTATTTCACAAAGACATAAAGAAATTTAAAGTTAAATTCTAAATTTTTCAGTGTAAGATATAAAAAGTAATAAAAGACTTGTTAATATTTTCCATTAATATAAAAAGTTCTAGTTCAATGTAAACTTTTCTCAAAGAAGTGAAGAAGAATTCAAGTTCTCTTCTGAATTTTACCAAAGAACACAATTCAATTCTAATTTCACCAGAGAAAATAAAAATCTTCCACTTCAGTTCTTTATTTCACAAAGACATAAAGAAATTTAAAGTTCAATTCTAAATTTTTCGGTGGAAGGTAGAAAAAGTAATACCATACTTGTGCATATTTTCACGGAAGATAAAAAGTTCTAGTTCAATTTAAAATTTTCTCAACGAAGTGAAGAAAAGTTCAAGTTCTCTACTGAATTTTACCAAAGAACACAATTCAATTCTAATTTCTCCAGAGAAAACAAAAATCTACCACTTCAGTTCTTTATTTCACAAAGACATAAAGAAATTTAGAGTTCAATTCTAAATTTTTCGGTGGAAGATAGAAAAAGTAATACCATACTTGTGAATATTTTCCCGGAAGAGAAAAAGTTCTAGTTCAATTTAAAATTTTCTCAACGAAGTGAAGAAGAATTCAAGCTCTCTTCTGAATTTTACCATAGAACACAATTCAATTCTAATTTCACCAGAGAAAATAAAAATCTTCCACTTAAGTTCTTTATTTCACAAATACATAAAGAAATTTAAAGTTCAATTCTAATTTTTTTTGTGTAAGATAGAAAAAGTAATACCATACATGTGAATATTTTCTCGAAGAAATGAAAAATTTATAATAATGTTCCCAATTTTTCACAGAAGATAAAAAAGATCAAGTTCTCTTCAGAATTCTACCAATGAACAAAATTCGATTCTAATTTCTCCAGAGAAAACAAAAATCTTCCACTTCAGTTCTTTATTTCACAAAGACATAAAGAAATTTAGAGTTCAATTCTAAATTTTTCGGTGGAAGATAGAAAAAGTAATACCATACTTGTGAATATTTTCCCGGAAGATAAAAAGTTCTAGTTCAGTTTAAAATTTTCTCAACGAAGTGAAGACAAATTCAAGTTCTCTTCTGAATTTTACCAAAGAACACAATTCAATTCTAATTTCACCAGAGAAAATAAAAGTCTTCCACTTTAGTTCTTTATTTAACAAAGACATAAAGAAATTTAAAGTTCAATTCTAAATTTTTCGGTGGAAACAAGAAATAGTAATACCTTACTTGTGAATATTTTCACGGAAGATAAAAAGTTCTAATTCAATTTAAAATTTTCTCAACGAAGTGAAGAAAAATTCAAGTTCTCTTCTGAATTTTACCAAAGAACACAATTCAATTCTAATTTCACCAGAGAAAATAAAAATCTTCCACTTAAGTTCTATATTTCACAAAGACATAAAGAAATTTAAAGTTCAATTCTAAATTTTTCGGTGGAAGATAGAAAAAGTAATACCACTTCAGTTTTAAGTTCCACAATGAAATAAAGAAATTTAAAGTTCTATTCTAAATTTTTAGATGAAAGATAGAAAAAGTAATACTATGATTGTGATTATTTTCCAGTGAAGATAAAAAGTTTCACTTTACTTCTAATTTTCTTAAATTCAGTTCCGATTTTTTGCAAAGAGATGAAAAATTTAAAGTTCTGTTCCAAATTTTTCATAGAAGATAGAAAAAGTTATACATTGATTTTGAATATTCGACATGAAGATAAGGAGCATCACTTTAATTCTGAGTTTTCTCGAAGAAGTGCAAAATGTTCAAGTTCTCTTCTGAATTTTCTTAAAGAAGACAAAAAAGTTCGCTCAATTCTGAATTTTAGCAATGAAAATGAAAAAGCTTCCACTTCAGTTCTTAATTTCTCAAAGAAATAAAAAATTCAAAGTTCTCTTCTAATTTTTCCAAGAAAATAAAAAGGTTCCACTTCAGTTCTGGTTTTTTCTCAAAGAGATGAAAAATTTAAAGTTCTATTCTAATTTTAAATGAAATTTTAGCTCCTTTGTCTTATGGATTTACCCCTCAAATTTTTAAATTAAAAAATGAGTGACTCGTTCTATTATTAAAGACAATCGTTCAAACTCGTTCATCTAACCTCCAAAACAATAGGTTAGGTTAGGTATAAATAAATATTAATAAATAAATAGAAACATTTCTACATGTTTAAGTTAGGTTAGGTTAGGTTAACTTATCATGAGCGCTCATGATAAGTTAACCGTAACCTTTCTGGCAGTATGGTTAGGTTAGGTTAGGCTAGATTAAGTTAGGTTAGATTAGGTTAGGTTAAGTTAGGTTAGGTTAGGCTACGTACGCTTCACTTAGGTTAGCTTAGGTTAGGTGAGAGACAGGCAAAAGTTAGGTGTATGATTAGGTTAGGTTAGATTAAGTTAGGTTAGATTAGGTTAGGTTAGGCTAGGTTAGCCTACGCACGCGCGCGTACGTAGGCTGACCTAGCCTAACCTAATTTAACCTAACCTAACTTAATTAACCTAACCTAATCATACACCTAACTTTTTGCCTGTCTCTCACCTAACCTAGGCTAACCTAAGTGAAGCGTACGTAGGCTAACCTAACCTAACTTAACCTAACCTAATCTAACCTAACTTAATCTAGCTACTAACCTAACCATACTCGCCAGAAAAGGTTAGGTTAACTTATCATGAGCGCTCATGATAAGTTAACCTAACCTAACCTAACTTAAACATGTAGAAATGTTTCTATTTATTTATTAATATTTATTTATACCTAACCTAACATATTGTTTTGTAGGTTAGATGAAGGAGTTTGAACGATTGTCTTTAATAATAGAACGAGTCACTCATTTTCTAATTTAAAAATTTGAGGGGTAAATCCATAAGACAAAGGAGATAAAATTTAATTTAAAATTAGAATAGAAGTTTAAATTTTTCATCTCTTTGAGAAAAAACAAGAACTGAAGTGGAACATTTTTATTTTCTTTTAAAAATTAGAAGAGAACTTTGAATTTTTTATTTCTTTGATAAATTACGAACTGAAGTGGTATCTTTTTCATTTTCATTGGAAAACTTCATAATTAATTTAACTTATTTATCTTCTATAAGAAAATTCATAAAATAACTTGAATAATTTGCACTTCTTCGAGAAAGCTCAGAAATAAAGTGATGCACCTTATCTTCATGTTGAAGATTCAAAATCAATGTATAACTTCTTCTATCTTCTATGAAAAATTTGGAACAGAACTTTAAATTTTTCATCTCTTTGCAAAAAATTGGAACTGAATTTAAGAAAATTAGAATTAAAGTGAAACTTTTTATCTTCACTGGAAAATAATCACAATCATAGTATAACTTTTCCTATCTTCTATAGAAAAATTTAGAACTGAACTTTAATTTTCTTATGTCTTTGAGAAATTATGAACTGAAGTGGAATGTTTTTTCATTTTCATTGGTAAAATTCAGAATTGAGCTAACTTTTTACTCTTCTTTAAGAAAATTCAGAAGAGAACTTGAACATTTTGCACTTCTTCGAGAAAGCTCTGAATTAAAGTGGAGTTCCTTATCTTCATGTTGAATATTCACAATAAATGTGTAACTTTTTCTATCTTTTATGAAAAATTTGGAAGAGAACTTAAAATTTTTCATTTCTTTGAGAAAAATCAGAACTGAATTGAAGAAAAATTAGAAATAAAGTGAAACTTTTGATCTTCATTGAGAATAATCACAATCATAGTATTACTTTTTCTTTCTTTCATCTAAAAATTTAGAATAGAACTTTAAATTTCTTTATTTCATTGTGGAACTTAAAACTGAAGTGGTATTACTTTTTCTATCTTCCACCGAAAAATTTAGAATTGAACTTTAAATTTCTTTATGTCTTTGTGAAATATAGAACTGAAGTGGAAGATTTTTATTTTCTCTTGTGAAATTAGAATTGAATTTTGTTCTTTGGTAAAATTCAGAAGAGAACTTGAATTTTTCTTCACTTCGTTGAGAAAACTGTAAATTGAACTAGAACTTTTTATCTTCCGGGAAAATATTCACAAGTATGGTATTACTTTTTCTATGTTTCCACCGAAAAATTTAGAATTGAACTCTAAATTTCTTTATGTCTTTGTGAAATAAAGAACTTAAGTGGTAGATTTTGATTTTCTCTGGTGAAATTAGAATTTAAGTGTGTTCTTTGGTAAAATTCAGAAGAGAAATTGAATTTTTCTTCACTTCGGTGAGAAAATTTAAAATTGAACTAGAAATTTTTTTCTTCCGAGAAAATAATCACAAGTATGGTATTACTTTTTCTATCTTCCCCCAAAAAATTTAGAATTGAACTCTAAATTTCTTTATGTCTTTGTGAAATAAAGAACTGAAGTGGAAGATTTTTGTTTTCTCTGGAGAAATTAGAATCGAATTATGTTCTTTGGTAAAATTCCGAAGAGAACTTGAACTTTTTTATCTTCTGTGAAAAATTTGGAACAGTATTTTAAATTTTTCATCTCTTCGAGAAAATATTCACAAGTATGGTATTACTTTTTCTATCTTCCACCGAAAAATTTAGAATTGAACTTTAAATTTCTTTATGTCTTTGTGAAATAAAGAACTTAAGTGGAATATTTTTATTTTCTCTGGTGACATTAGAATTGAATTGTGTTCTTTGGTAAAATTCAGTAGGGAAATTGAACTTTTCTTTACTTCGTTGAGAAAATTGTAAATTGAACTACAACTTGTCATGTTCCGTTAAAATATTCACAAGTATGGTATTACTTTTTCTATCATCCATCGAAAAATTTAGAATTGAACTTTAAATTTCATTATGTCTTTGTGAAATAAAGAACTGAAGTGGAAGATTTTTATTTTCTTTGGTGAAATTAGAATTGAATTGTGTTCTTTGGTAGAATACAGAATAGAACTTGAATTTTTCTTCACTTCGTTGAGAAAATTTTAAATTGAACTAGAACTTTTTATCTTCCGGGAAAATATTCACAAGTCTGGTATTACTTTTTCTATCTTCCTCTGAAAAATTTAGAATTGAACTTTAAATTTCGTTATGTCTTTGTGAAATAAAGAACTTAAGTGGAAGATTTTTATTTTCTCTGGATAAATTAGAATTGAATTGTGTTCTTTGGTAAAATTCAGTAGAGAACTTGAACTTTTCTTCACTTCGTTGAGAAAATTTAAAATTGAACTAGAAGTTTTTATCTTCCGTGAAAATATTCACAAGTATGGTATTACTTTTTCTATCTTCCACCGAAAAATTTAGAATAGAACTCTAAATTTCTTTATGTCTTTGTAAAATAAAGAACTGAAGTGGAAGATTTTTGTTTTCTCTGGAGAAATTAGAATTGAATTTTGTTCTTTGGTAAAATTCTGAAGAGAACTTGAACTTTTTTATCTTCTGTGAAAAATTTGGAACAGTATTTTAAATTTTTCATCTCTTCGAGACAGATCTGAACTAAAGTGGAAAATTTTCATATTAATTGGAAAAATAGAAATGATCAATGACTAATTTCTTTTTCATTGAGGAAATTCAGAAGAGAACTTGAACTTTCCTTGACTTCGTTGAGAAAATTTTAAATTGAACTAGAACTTTTTATCTTCCGTGAAAATATTCACAAGTATTGTATTACTTTTTCTATCTTCCACATAAAAATTTAGAATTGAACTTTAAAATTATTTATGTCTTTGTTAAATAAATAACTTAATTGGGAGATTTTTATTTTATCTGGAGAAATTAGAATTGAATGTGTTCTTTGGTAAAATTCAGTAGAGAACTTGAACTTTTCTTCACTTCGTTGAGAAAATTTTAAATTGAACTAGAACTTTTTATCTTCCGTGAAAATATTCACAAGTATCTTCCGTGAAAATATTCACAAGTATGGTATTACTTTTTCTATCTTCCACCTAAAAATTAGAATTGAACTTTAAATTTCTTTATGTCTATGTGAAATAAAGAACTTAAGTGGAAGATTTTTATTTTTTCTGGAGAAATTAGAATTGAATTGTTTTCTTTTTTAAAATTCAGTAGAGAACTTGAAATTTTCTTCACTTCGTTGAGAAAATTTTAAATTGAACTAGAACTTTTTATCTTCCGTGAAAATATTCACAAGTATGGTATTACTTTTTCTATCTTCCACCGAAAAATTTAGAATTGAAATTTAAATTTCTTTATGTCTTTGTGAAATAAAGAACTTAAGTGGAAGATTTTTTTTTTCTCTTGGGAAATTAGGATTGAATTGTTTTCTTTGGTAAAATTCAGAAGAGAACTTGAACATTTTGCACTTCGTTGAGAAAATTTTAAATTGAACTAGAACTTTTTATCTTCCGTGAAAATAATCACAAGTATGGCAGTACTTTTTCTATCTCCCTCCGAAAAATTTAGGATTGAACTTTAAATTTCTTTATGTCTTTGTGAAATAAAGAACTTAAGTGGAAAATTTTTATTTTCTCTGGAGAAATTAGAATTGAATTGTGTTCTTTGGTAAAATTCAGTAGAGAACTTGAACTTTTCTTCACTTCATTGAGAAAATTTTAAATTGGACTAGAACTTTTTATCTTCCGTGAAAACATTCATAAGTATGGTATTACTTTTTCTATCTTCCACTGAAAAATTTTGAATTGAACGTTAAATTTCTTTATGTCTTTGTGAAATAAAGAACTGAAGTGGAAGATTTTTGTTTTCTCTGGAGAAATTAGAACTGAATTCTGTTCTTTGGTAAAATTCAGAAGAGATCATGAACTTTTCTATCTTCTATGTAAAATTGAGCCTGCTAGTAGTATCTTTATCTCTAAAAATTCTTTCTCTTACATGTCTGACCCTTTTAATAGATATTCTGAACGTTTGACGTTCTAGCACACCCTAAAAATAATGAACACTTAACAAAATAATGCATAAGATATTTTTAATGAAATAACGACATGTAGAATATTAATATAAAAATACGTTAAATACATTATTATACATTATTAGTACCCTTGCGCTTCACTTTCCGTCAATTCATCTTTATATTCATTGATGATATTGTCTGCTAATGTCCTTTTTATTCTGCCTACGATTTCACTGTCTATTGTCACATTATTTTTACATAGATAGCAGTTTTGACACATTGACAAGATATCATTTATGATGTTGGTACAGCTGTATGCATGTCTTCTTTTTCCCTAGAACTTTTTATCTTCCGTGAAAATATTCACAAGTATGGTATTACTTTTTCTATCTTCCACCGAAAAATTTAGAATTGAACTTCAAATTTCTTTATGTCCTTGTGAAATAAAGAACTTAAGTGGAAGATTTTTATTTTCTCTGGAGAAATTAGAATTGAATGTGTTCTTTGGTAAAATTCAGTAGAGAACTTGAACTTTTCTTCACTTTGTTGAGAAAATTTTAAATTGAACTAGAACTTTTTATCTTCCGTGAAAATATTCACAAGTATCTTCCGTGAAAATATTCACAAGTATGGTATTACTTTTTCTATCTTCCATCGAAAAATTAGAATTGAACTTTAAATTTCTTTATGTCTTTGTGAAATAAAGAACTTTGGTGGAAGATTTTTATTTTCTCTGGATAAATTATAATTGAATTGTGTTCTTTTGTAAAATTCAGTAGAGAACTTGAACTTTTCTTCACTTCGGTGAGAAATTTTTAAATTGAACTAGAGCTTTTTATCTTCCGGGAAAATATTCAAAAGTATGATATTACTTTTTATATCTTCCACCGAAAAATTTTGAATTGAACTTTAAATTTCTTTATGTCTTTGTGAAAGTAGGAACTTAAGTGGAAACTTTTTATTTTCTCTGGTGAAATTAGAATTGTATTGTGTTCTTTGGTAAAATTCAGAAGAGAACTTGAACTTTTCTTCACTTCGTTGAGAAAATTTTAAATTGAACTAAAACTTTTTATCTTTCGGGAAAATATTCACAAGTATGGCATTACTTTTTCTATCTTCCACCGAACAAGTTAGAATTGAACATTAAAGTTCTTTATGACTTTTTGAAATCAAAAACTTAGGTGGAAGATTTTGTTTTTCTTTGGTGACATTAGAATTGAGTTGTGTTCTTTGGTAAAATTCAGTAGAGAACTTGAACTTCTCTTCACTTCGTTGAGAATATTGTAAATCGAACTAGAACTTTTTATCTTCCGTGAAAATATTCACAAGCATGGTATTAATTTTTCTATCTTCCACCGAAAAATTTAGAATTGAACTTTAAATTTCTTTATGTCTTTGTGAAATAAAGAACTTAAGTGGAAGATTTTTGTTTTCTCTGGAGAAATTAGGATTTAATTGTTTTCTTTGGTAAAATTCAGAAGGGAACTTGAATTCTTATTCACTTCGTTGAGAAAATTTAAAATTGAACTAGAGCTTTTCATATTCCGGGAAAATATTCACAAGTATGGTATTACTTTTTCTATCTTCCACCGAAAAATTTAGAATTGAACTCTAAATTTATTTATGTCTTTGTGAAATAAAGAACTGAAGTGGAAGATTTTTATTTTCTCTGGATAAATTAGAATTGAATTGTGTTCTTTGGTAAAATTCAGTAGAGAACTTGAACTTTTCTTCATCTTCTGTTGAGAAAATTTTAGATTGAACTAGAATTTTTATCTTCCGTGAAAATATTCACAAGTATGATATTACTTTTCTATCTTCCACCGAAAAATTTAGAATTGAACTGTAAAATTTCTTATATGTCTTTGTGAAATAAAGAACTTAAGTGGAAGATGTTTATTTTCTCTGGATGAAATTAGAATTGAATCTGTGTTCTTTGAGTAAAATTCAGAAGAGAACTTGAACTTTTCTTTACTTCGTTGAGAAAATTTTAAATTGAACTAGAACTTTTTATCTTCCGTGAAAATATTCACAAGTATGGTATCACTTTTTCTATCTTCCACCGAAAAATTTAGAATTGAACTTTAAATGTCTGTATGTCTTTGTGAAATAAAAAACTTAAGTGGAGGATTTTTATTTTCTCTGGAGAAATTAGGATTTAAATGTGATCTTTGTTAAAATTCAGAAGAGAACTTGAACTTTTCTTCACTTCGTTGAGAAAATTTTAAATTGAACTAGAACTTTTTATATTTCGTGAAAATATTCACAAGTATCTTCCATGAAAATATTCACAAGTATGGTATTACTTTTTCTATCTTCCACCAAAAAATTAGAATTGAACTTTAAATTTATTTATGTCTTTGTGAAATAAAGAACTTAGGTGGAAGATTTTTATTTTCTCTGGAGAAATTATAATTGAATTGTGTTCTTTTTTAAAATTCAGTAGAGAACTTGAACTTTTCTTAACTTCGTTGAGAAAATTTTATATTGAACTAGAACTTTTTATCTTCCGTGAAAATATTCACAAGTATGGTATTAATTTTTCTATCTTCCACCGAAAAATTTAGAATTGAACTTTAAATTTCTTTAAATCTTTGTGAAATAAAGAACTGAAGTGGAAGATTTTTATTTTCTCTGGAGAAATTACAATTGAATTGTTTTCTTTGGTAAAATTCAGAAGAGAACTTGAACTTTTCTTCACTTCGTTGAGAAAATTTTAAATTGAACTAGAACTTTTTATCTTCCGGGAAAATATTCACAAGTGTGGCATTACTTTTTCTATCTTCCACCGAAAAATTTAGAATTGAACTTTAAATTTCTTTATGTCTTTGTGAAATAAAGAACTTAAGTGGAAAATTTTTATTTTCTCTGGAGAAATTAGAATTGAATTGTGTTCTTTGGTAAAATTCAGTAGAGAACTTGAACTTTTCTTCACTTCATTGAGAAAATTTTAAATTGGACTAGAACTTTTTATCTTCCGTGAAAACATTCATAAGTATGGTATTACTTTTTCTATCTTCCACTGAAAAATTTTGAATTGAACGTTAAATTTCTTTATGTCTTTGTGAAATAAAGAACTGAAATGGAAGATTTTTGTTTTCTCTTTAGAAATTAGAACTGAATTCTGTTCTTTGGTAAAATTCAGAAGAGATCATGAACTTTTCTATCTTCTATGAAAAATTGAGCCTGCTAGTAGTATCTTTATCTGTAAAAATTCTTTTTCTTACATGTCTGACCCTTTTAATAGATATTCTGAACGTTTGACGCTCTAGCACACCCTAAAAATAATGAACACTTAACAAAATAATGCATAAGATATTTTTAATGAAATAACGACATGTAGAATATTAATCTAAAAATACGTTAAATGCATTATTATACATTATTAGTACCCTTGCGCTTCACTTTCCGTCAATTCATCTTTATATTCATTGATGATATTGTCTGCTAATGTCCTTTTTATTCTGCCTACGATGTCACTGTCTATTGTCACATTATTTTTACATAGATAGCAGTTTTGACACATTGACAAGATATGATTTATGATGTTGGTGCAGCTGTATGCATGCCTTCTTTTTCCTTAGAACTTTTTATCTTCCCTGAAAATATTCACAAGTATGGTATTACTTTTTCTATCTTACACTGGAAAATTTAGAATTGAACTTCAAATTTCTTTATGTCCTTGGGAAATAAAGAACTTAAGTGGAAGATTTTTATTTTCTCTGGAGAAATTAGAATTGAATGTGTTCTTTGGTAAAATTCAGTAGAGAACTTGAACTTTTCTTCACTTCGTTGAGAAAATTTTAAATTGAACTAGAACTTTTTATCTTCCGTGAAAATATTCACAAGTATCTTCCGTGAAAATATTCACAAGTATGGTATTACTTTTTCTATCTTCCATCGAAAAATTAGAATTGAACTTTAAATTTCTTTATGTATTTGTTAAATAAATAACTTAAGTGGAAGATTTTTATTTTCTCAGGAGAAATTATAATTGAATTGTGTTCTTTTTTAAAATTCAGTTGAGAACTTGATATTTTCTTCACTTCGTTGAGAAAATTTTAAATTGAACTAAAACTTTTTATCTTCCGGGAAAATATTCACAAGTATGATATTACTTTTTCTATCTTCCACGGAAAAATTTAGAATTGAACTTTAAATTTCTTTATGTCTTTGTGAAATTAGGAACTTAAATGGAAGATTTTTATTGTCTCTGGAGAAATTAGAATTGAAGTGTTTTCTTTGGTAAAATTCAGAAGAGAACTTGAACTTTTCTTCACTTCATTGAGAAAATTTGAAATTGAAATAAAACTTTTTATCTTCCGAGAAAATAATCCCAAGTATGGTATTACTTTTTCTATCTTCCACCGAACAAGTTAGAATTGAACTTTAAATTTCTTTATGTCTTTGTGAAATAAAGAACTTAAGTGGAAGATTTTTATTTTCTCTGGAGAAATTAGAATTGAATTGTGTTCTTTGGTAAAATTCAGTAGAGAACTTGAACTTTTCTTCACTTCATTGAGAAAATTTGAAATTGGACTACAACTTTTTATCTTCCGTGAAAACATTCATAAGTATGGTATTACTTTTTCTATCTTCCACCGAAAAATTTAGAATTGAACTTTAAATTTCTTTATGTCTTTGTGAAATAAAGAACTGAAGTGGAAGATTTTTGTTTTCTCTGTAGAAATTAGAACTGAATTCTGTTCTTTGGTAAAATTCAGAAGACATCATGAACTTTTCTATCTTCTATGTAAAATTGAGCCTGCTAGTAGTATCTTTATCTCTAAAAATTCTTTTTCTTACATGTCTGACCCTTTTAATAGATATTCTGAACGTTTGACGTTCTAGCATACCCTAAAAAATAATGAACACTTAACAAAATAATTCATAAGATATTTTTAATGAAATAATGACATGTAGAATATTAATATAAAAATACGTTAAATACATTATTATTCATTATTAGTACCCTTGCGCTTCACTTTCCGTCAATTCATCTTTATATTCATTGATGATATTGTCTGCTAATGTCCTTTTTATTCTGCCTACGATTTCACTGTCTATTGTCACATTATTTTTACATAGATAGCAGTTTTGACACATTGACAAGATATGATTTATGATGTTGGTGCAGCTGTTTGCATGCCTTCTTTTTCCCTTTGCTTTCATTCGAATGCTAACACCGGAAAGAGAGCGATAAGATCTATCAAAGGCTAACATGCTACCAGAACCATTAGCTAGAAGTTGTCCCTCTTTATCAACTATTATTTTTACGTTGGCATTCTCTTTGAGTTCTACTTTCTCTGGTAATGTTACTCTCGCATATCCACCGTTTGCGTGATGGAAATTCTTGGTTACTCCAAAGGAATCTAACTTCTCGCTGTCATGACAATGCATGCATACATTTCCAATAGTGTTACCACTTGCACTCGTTTCATAGTTCAGGTATTTCTCCTTGTCAGCATTCAACACGACGATGATTTTATCATGTGCACATATTTTCGTCGAATAATTCATCTTCACTTTTTACAGATATGAATTGTGTGTTGATCCTTCCACTGCGTAAAAAATACTGATTTAATGCACGCATTAAACTAGGTAGTGTCGATAACTTGCCATAGAGTACCAATGGAAAAGCCGCGTCGTGCCTATGAACAAGCACAGAGTACGATTGGTAGAGCCGTAAGCATATTTCATGTCATTTTAAGATACGTAAAAAAGTTAAAAAAATATCATGTTAAAAAATTCAAAATTATTTAAAAAATGGGGGGAAGGGGTACCGAGAGTCCTTTGGGAGCCCGGGGGACCTTTGGGGGCTGGGGGCTTCCTTCGGGGTTGGGGTGGGGGGATCGAAGCCCTTTGGGGTTGGGGTTAGGGCGATCGGGGCCCTTTGGGGTTGGGGTAGAGGACCTCACGACACTGTTCAAATAGAACTTGTTTACTATAACGACCACACTCAAAACCTCTTCTAAAACCTTTTCTAAAATCATCTTTTAAAATGTCTCTAACTGTTTCTCCGAAATAATTCCCTAAAATGTCTAAAACCGTTTCACCCAAATAATCCCTAAACGTAATCTCAGCGTGTTCCTTTTGTTTTTGGCATCTCTGTGCTTTCACATTTCAAATTTCTAGGAAACCCTTTCCTACGTTAATCTCTTCATCTCATAAATGTTCCTAGCTACACTATTAAGGTTTCGTTAGAATATCAATTTATCTCTCCGACTTAAAGCTCAGTGAAGCCGTATTTAAAAATAGAATTTCTATCTCTTTAGACTCCCACATAATTCCAAGATAACAAGTGATGTCATTTCTAATTCATGACACTAAAGATCAATGAAGCCCTATTTAAAAATAGAATATTAATTTTTCTCTCTGACCTAAAGAACGTTTATCCCTCAGACCTAAGATTAAAGAAGCCATAATGTTTCTTAATTCCCCTTTCGTGAATCAATAATTCCCCGCCGATTATGTAAATCAATTTCTCAGGTTAGGTTAGCCTGAAAGGCAAACTATTTAAACCATAAACCACGTGGTCCTGTTCGGACTGGCACCCCCCTTTCTACTCATATAAGGTTTTTATAGAAAGCGTTGTCGTAAAACTTTAAAAAGGGCTCACTCGATTGGAAATTGAAAAGGCTAATTCAATTTTTAATAGTTGAAAGTAATTGTAGAATGACTAAACCCCCTTTCACGGCCACCATTTCCCCAAACACATCCAATCAAAATTTTGAGATAGACATTTTGTTCAACGTAATTAAAAGGTCCGGAAATTGTATCTTTGAGGATCATAACCCCCTCAGAGCCCTCAGGGCAAGGGTTGTAAGTTATGCCCTGGGGGCATATAGGGTTTTTAAAGAATACGTTGTCGTAGAAACTTCTAAAAGGGCTTATTCGATTGGAAATTGAAAGGGCTAGTGCCCATTTTAATAGTCGTAAGTGATAGGAGGGCAACTCCCCCCTCTCACGCCCACCATTTCCCCAAGCACATCCAATCAAAATTTTGAGATATGCACTTTATTGAACGTAGTTGAAAGTTCTTGAAATTAGGACTTTGAGGATTACTGCCCCTCCTTCCACCAGCGTTCAAGGCAATGGTTGTTGGTTATGTCCTGGTGGCATATAAGTTTTTTTTTAGAAAATGTTGTCGTAGAAACTACAAACAGGAATCATTCAATTGTAAATTGAAAGGCCTAGTGATCTTTTTAATAGTAGAAAGTGATTGGATATCATTTAACCCCCCTATCACGCCAATCATTTCCCGAGACACATCCAATCAAAATTTTAAAATAGGCATTTTGTGCAATGTAGTTGAAAGGTCCGGATATTACGTCTTTGAGGATGACACTCCCCCCACAGCCGTCGGAGCAAGGGTTTTAAGTTATACCCTGGGGGTATATAAGGTTTTTAGAGAAAGCGTTGTAGTAGAAACTTCAGATATGGCTCATTCGAAGGAAATTGAAAGGGTTAATGCCCTTTTTAATATTCAAAAGTGATTGGAGAGCAACTAAACCCCCTTACAATTTCCCCAAACACATCCAATCAAAATTTTGACATAGCCATTTTGTTCAACGTAGTTGAGAAGTCCTGAAATTATGTTTTTGAGGATCACAGGCTTCAGAGCAAGTTGTAAGTTATGCCCTGGGGGCATGTAAGGTTTTTATAGAAAGCTTTGTCGTAAGGAATGAGGTTAGCACGATGTATTTTTTTCCTTTTAGGCCAGGGCACTTCATATCGAAAGAGTTATCGTAGAAACTTTGAAAAGGGTTCATTCGATTGGAATTGGAAGAAAGTGTCCACTTTTTAATAGCCCAAAGTGATTGGAAGGCAACTAACACCCCTTCCACACCAACCATTTCCCCAAACACATCCAATCAAAATTTCGAGATAGCCATTTGGTTGAACGTAGTTGAAAGATCTGAAAATTATGTCTTTGAGGAGGACATTCCCCCAAGAGCCCTAAGGGCAAGGGTTTTAAGTTGCGCCCTGGGGGCATATAAGGTATTTATAGAAAGCTTTGTCGTAAAAACTTCGAAAAGGGCTGATTCGATTGGAAATTCAAAGGGCTACTGCTCTTTTTTATAGTCAAAAGTGACTGGAGGGCAACTAACCCCGGTCTCACGCCCATCATTTCACGAAACACATCAAATCAAAATTTTGAGATAGATTTTTGTTCAACGTAGTTGAAAGTTCCGGAAATTAGGTCATTAACGATGACAACCCCCCATAGCCCTCAGGGCAGCCCTCTTACGCCAACCATTTCCCCAAACACGTCCAATCAAAATTTAGAGATAGACATCTTGTTCAATGTAGTTGCAAGTTCTGGATATTAGGTCTTTAAACATGACAACCCCCCAGAGCCCCCAGGGCAAAGGCTGTAAGTCATGCTCTTGGGGCATATAATTTTTTTGTAAAAAGGTTTGTCGTAAACACTTCAAAAAGGGCTCATTAATTTGGAAACTGAAAGGTATAGTGTCCTTTTAATAGTTGAAAGTGATTGGAGGGCAACTAACCCCCCTCTCTCGCCCACTATTCCCCCAAGCACACGTAATAAGAATTTTGAGATATCCAGTTTGTTCAACGTAGTTGAAAGTTCTGGAAATTAGGTCTTTGAGGATAATAACCCCTTCACATACCTCGGGGCAAGGGTTGTAAACTATGCCCTGGGGGTATATAAGGTTTTTAAAGAAAGCGATGTCGTAGAAACTTCAAAAAGACCTCATTTGATCGGAAATTGAAAAGGCTAGTGCACTTTTTAATAGTCTAAAGTTATTGGAGGGCAACTAACCCCCCTCTCATACCCACCATTTTCCCCAACACATCCAATCAAACTTTTGAGATAGCCATTTAGTTCAATTTAGCTGAAAGTTCTGGAAATTACGCCTTTGAGTATGACAACCCCCCCAGCCCTCAGGACAAGGGTCGTAAGTTATGCCCTTGGGGCATATAAGGTTTTTATAGAAAGTATTGTTGTAGAAACTTCAAATAGGGCTCATTCGATTGGAAATTGAAAGGGCTATCGTCCTTTTTATTAGTCAAAAATGATTGGAGGGCAATTAGCCCCCCTTTCAAGCCCGCCGTTTTAGCCATTTTGTTCAACGCAGTAGAAAAATCTGGAAATAATATCTTTGAGGATGACAACCCCCCCCCCCCACACACACACACACACGTACATCCCTCAGGGTATGTAGGTTATACCCTGGGTGCATATACGGTTCTTATAGAAAGGGTTGTCGTAGAAACTTCAAAAACGGCTCATTCGATTTGAAATTGAAAGGGCTATTGCCCTTTGTAATAGTGATTGGAGGGTAACTAACCCCCCTCTCATGACAATCATTTCCCCAAACCCATCCAATCAAAATTTTGAGATAGCCATTTTGTTCAACATAGTTTAAAGTTCTGGAAATTAGGTCGTTGAGGATGACAATTCCTCATGACCCTCAGGGCAAGGGGTATAAACTATTTCCTGGGGGCATATAAGGTTTTTATAGGAAGTTTGGTCGTAGAAAATTCAAAAAGGGCTCACTCGATTAAAAATTGGAATGGCTGGTAAGCTTTTTAATATTCTAAAGTGAGTGGAGGGCAACTAACACCCTCTCTTGCCCACCATTACCCCAAACACATTCAGTCAAAATTTTGAGATAGCTATTTTGTTCAACGTAGTTAAAAGGTCCAGAAATTATGTCTTTGAGGATGAGAAACCCCTCACAGCCCCCAGGGCAAAGGTTCTAAGTTATGCTCTGGGAGCATAAAAGGTTTTTATAGAAAGTGTTGCCGTAGAAACTTCAAAAAGGGCTCATTGAATTGGCAATTGAGAGGGCCAGTGCCTGTTATAGTCAAAATAGACCAAAAAAGAGGCTCAGTTTTTTCCCTGAAAAAGACTAAGTCAATATAAAACGTACAGAAATTAATTTAGAAAACTTTTTCAACAAAATAAGTTTGTTTCTTAAAAAGTAAAGAACTCCATTAAACCAAAAATGAACAAAAATAGAATCAAATAATCTACCAAGCATACAACTACCACAAATCTGTATCAACAAATAAATGGAACCCAAAACAAACAAAAATGAATAAATAACAGTGACAAACTCAGAACGAGCAGAAATTAATATGAGGAGGGTTCTCAACCCCTATGATTTCTAAAAGCCAGAATATAATTTGTATTTTACTGAAAAAATTCTTTTAAATGTTTTAATTTTTATAGCTTTAAGAAACCGAAAACTAATTAAGATTTTAAGGAATAAATATCAGCATAATAATCTCGTATATTAAACTGACAATGTACATTTTTTCTCAGTAGACTCATTTGAATTTTTTTCATTAAAGTACAAATTATATTCTAACTTTTAGAAAGCATAGGGGGTTTAGAACTCTAATCATATTAATTTCTGCTGGTTTTGAGTTTGACTATTATTTATTTTAATTTCTGTTTGTTTTGGGTTTAATTTTTTTTTTTATTTATTTGTGGTAGTTTTATGCTTGGTAGATTATTTGGTTCTATTTTTGGTCATTATTGGTTTAATGGAGTTCTTTACTTTTTTTGAAAAACTTATTTTGTGCAAATAAGTAAATAAGCTTTTTTTAATTAATTTCAGGCTTAAATCAAAGATTTGTCTTGCAACTGGCCTGTCTTAGGGAAATGTTTGATGTTACATGCTGGAAACAAGCTTGAATGAAGGAAAGTACCCTGAGAAATGTTCCTTGATTTTGAAAATTAAAGGTATATTTAGCAGGTTCATATTAGAATTGGACATGGTATGCTGGTACTGAGGTTGACATAGACAATTTGAAATCGTTTCTTCGAATATTTGAGAGGTTATTAGCAAATGGTTCTGTGAAGTAAGTATTTTTTGGTAGGATGCCATAGGACAATAGGGGGTTGAATTGACAGAAATTTCAGAGTTAAATCAAGGAATGGTCTTGCAATTGGCCTGTTTTAGGGAAATGTTTGATATTAAATGGTGGAAAAAACCTAGAAGCAAGGAATATACCCTGAGAAAGCGTCCTTGATTTTAGAAAATTGAAGGAATTTTCAACAGTATCATATTAGAATTGGACATGGTATGCTGGTTGGCAAATACTTCTGTCAAGTGAATATTTTTGGAAGGGAACCATAGGACATTAGATTGCTCCACGGGTATAAATTTCAGACTTAAATCAAGGATTTGTCTTAAAACTGGCTTGTTTCAAGAAAATATTTAATGTTACATACTAGAAAGAATCTTGAATCAACGAATATACGCTGAGAAATCTTCCTTGATTTTGAAGAAAAGGAACCATGGGACAGTGGATTGTTAAATTAAGAAAAATATTTGACTTAAATCAAGGTTTGATCTTGTAACTGGCTTGTTTTAAGGAAATGTTTGATGTTACATCCTAGAAAGAGCCTTTAATCAAGGAATGTACCTTGAGAAAACTTGCCTGCTTTTGAAATTTAAAGGTATTATTAACAGGTTCACGTTAGAATTGGACATAGTATACTGGTGACGAGGTTGAGATAAGCAAACAATATAATTTATAAGCTAATGGTTTGTCAAGTGAATATCTTTTCAAGAGGACCATAGGACAATAGGTTGTTAATTTGGTAATAATTTCAGACTCGAATCAAGGATTTGTCTTGCAATTGGCTTGTTTATACGAAATGTTTTATGTTACATGCTAGAAACAAGCTTGAATCAAGGATTGTACGCTGAGAAATCTCCCTTGGTTTTGAACGTATTATCAACAGGTTCATATTAGTATTAAACGTGGCGTTCTGGTAATGAGGTTGACATAAGAAATTTAAGTGATTTATTAGCTAATGGTTTTGTCAGTTATATATCATTTGAAGGGGGCAATATAACAGAGGGTAGTTAAACTGAGAAAAATTGCAGACTTAAATTAAGGATTTGTCTTGTATTTGGCTTGTTTTAGGAAAATGTTTGATGTTGCATCAGCAGTTAGGTTTGTATAGGTTCAATTAGCCTGGCGGGCCACGCTAAATGAACCTAAGCGAACCTTACTTGAAAGCAGTTAACTCAATTTAACCTAGCTTAATTTCAGTTATGCTGCCATTTATAACTGAAGTCGAATAGATGGCAGCACTTGAGGTAGTTAAAATGGATCACCATATATGACTGAAAATGAATGGATGGCAGCACTACGAATTTTGAAAAAAACTGGCTTTGAAAAAAAATTGTAAAATAGTAAGATTTTGGAAGATGTTTTTTATTTTTTTTCCGCTTTATTCATTTTCAATTGACTCTCACACTACTGATTGCAAATGAAGTAGTCAGAAAATATTCTGTTTACCTTTAACAAAGAAAAAGAAATAATGACCAGCATGCACATTCTATTCTCATTTCTTATTCCAAAATTAACAATAAAATATTGTTAAGAAAAAATGCGTTCGATTGTCTAAGCAAGGGTGCCCTAACAAACAAAGAAAACAACAACGTAATGCACAGGAACATTTTAATTGAAGTAATGCAACATAAAATGTTATATGTTATTAATATCTTTGAATAAATTAGATTGTTTTGAATCCGCTCCATGAAATGATTCGTCGTGCTCTCTTTTGACAGGGTAGTTACTTCTTTAAGTAACACGTATGGTGTATCTGTTGGTATATGATTAATGCCATTGCTAGCATTCAACGGTGATTTGATTTTCATCGTTTTTGTCTTTATATTTTTAGTGATATTATATTCCAATGTGCTTTTTATTTTTCTTACGATTTCATTGTCTATTACCACATTATTTTTACATAGGTGGCATTTCCGACATGCAGGTAAAATATGGCTTATGAAATTGTCACTGCAATGTGCATGACTCATTCCTGTCTTTTTTCGAATGTTAATAGCAGAAATGTTATGATATGATTTATCAACGAGCAAGGTGTTTTCTGACACATTAGCAAAAATTAGACTCTTGTCATCAACTTTTAGTTTTATGTTTGCATTGTCTTTAAGCACTATCATCTCTGGAAATGTTAATTGTTGGCTTTATCTTTAAGCTTTATCATCTTTGGAAATCCACCGTCAGTAAACTTGAATTTTTTCGTTACTCACAAGAAATTTAACTCTCCACTTTTATGATATTGCAAAGCACACTTGTCCAGTGATGTCATTAATAGCACTTATTCCGGAATTCAAATATTAGTCTATATGAGCATTCAATGCCACGATGACTCGGTCAAAAAGATATACTTTCTTGAAATATTTCATATTCATTTGTACAATGAGTTAAGCAAATGTTCTGTCAACCTTGCCAGTATATCATGCCCAATTCTAATATGAATCTGTAAATAGTAGCTTCAAGTCTCAAAAATCATGGAAGGTTTTTCAGCCTACATTCCTTGATTAAAGCGTCTTTCTAGCATGTAACATTAAACAATTCCTTCAAACAAGACAGTTGCAAGACAAATCCATGATTTGAGTCTGCAATTTTTCTCAATTTTACAACCCAGTGTACTATGGTCCCATTCAAATGGTATATAACTTGCAAAATCAATTGCTAATAAATAACTTAAATTGCCTACGTCAACCTCAGTACCAGAATACCATGTCAAAATCTACTATGCCCCTCTTAATAATCCCTTCGACTTTCAAAAACAAAGAAGGATTCTCAGGATACATTCCTTAATCTAAGCTCTTTCTAGCATGTAACATCAAACATTTCTTTAAAACAGGCCTGTTACAACACAGATCCTTGATTTAAGTCTTGAAATTTCTACCAATTAAGCAACCTACCGTTCTATGGTCCCCTTCCAAAAATATTCGCTTGACAGAACCATTTGCTAATAACCTGTCAAATTACCGTAGAAATCATTTTATATTGTTTATGTCAACCTCATCACCGTCATACCATGTTCAATTCTTCAGAAAACATGCTAGTAATCGATACAGTTTTCAGAATCAAGGAAGCTTTCTCAGGGAAGATTCCTTTATTCAAACTTGCTTATAGCTTGCAACATGACATATTTCCCTAAAACAAGCCAATTACAAAATAAATCCTTAATTTAAGTCTACAATTTTTCTCAATTTAACAACCCACTGTTTTATGGCACCCATCAAATGATACACAACTGATAAAACCATTTACTAATAAACCATTTGAATTGTCCGTATCCACCTCATTACCAGTACACCATGTTCAATTTTAATATGAACCTGTCAATAATCCATTCAAATTTCAAAACCAAGGAAGTTTCTCAGGGTATATTCCTTGATTCAAGTTGCTTTCTAGTAGCCTATGTAATATCAAACATTTCCATAAAACAAGCCAATTACAAAATAAATCCTTTATTTAAGTCTGCAATTTTTCTCAATTGAAAAACCCACTGTTCTATGGTCCCCTTCAAATGATATACAACTGACAAACCCATGGCTAATAAATCATTTCAATTTACTATGTAAACCTCATTACTAATATACCATGTCCAAATTTAATATGAACCTGTTAATAATCCCTTCAAAATTTTAAAATCAAGGAAGGTTTCTCCTTGATTCAAGCTTCTTTCTGCCATGTAACATCAAACATTTCCTTAAAACAGGGCAGTTGTAGGACAAATCCTTGATTGAAGTCTGAAATTTTTACCAATTTAACAACCAATTGTCCTCCAGTCACTTTTCAAAAATATTCACTTAACAGAACCATTTGCTAATAACATTTCAAATTTAAGTATGAATCATTTCAATTTGTCTATGTCAACCTCATTACCAATATACCATATCCAATTCTAATGTGAACAAGTTAAAAATCCGTTCAATTTTCAAAATCCAGGAAGGTTTCTCGGCGTTAATTCCTTCATTCAAGCTTGTTTCTAGCATGTAAAGTCAAACATTTCCCTAAAACCGGCCAGTTGCAAGACAAATCCTTAATTTAATTCTGAAATTTTACCAATTCGATAACCAATTATTCAATGGCTCTCTTAAAAAATATTCACTTGATAGAACCATTTGCTAATAACCTCTCAAGTTTACGCAAAAATCCTTTCAAATTGTCAATGTCATCCTCATTTCCAATATTCCATGTCCGATTCTAATATGAAGCTGTTCAAAAGCTCTTCAATGCTCAAAATCATAGAAGGTTTCTCACGGTACATTCCTAAATTCCGGTTTTTTCTAGATTCCAAGCAGCATCAAACATTGTCTTGAAACAAGCCAATGGCAAGACAAATCCTTAATTTAAATCTGCAATTTTTCTCAATCTAACAACCCACTATGCTATAGCCCCATTAAACTGATATACAACTGTCAAAATCATTTGTTAAGAAATCATTTCAACTGCCTATGTCTATCTTTTTACCAGTGTACCATATCCAATTCTAATATGAACCTGTTAATAATACCTTCAAATTTCAAAATCTAAGGTTTATTAGAATACATTTTATGATTCAAGCTTCTTTCTAGCATCAATTTTTTTTTTAATATAAAGACCTGTTGTCCTATCACCCCCTTCTCCAAATATTCACTCGACAAACCCATTTGTTAATAAATTATTTCAATTGTCTATGCCAATCTCATTACTAGTGTACCATCTCCAAATCTAATATGAACTTGTTAATAATCCCTTCAAATTTCAAAATAAAGGGAGGTTTCTCAGTGTATATTCCGTGATTCAAGCTTCTTTCTAGCATATAACATCAATAATTTCCTTCAATCAGGCCAGTTTCAAGACAAATCCTTGATTTAAGGCTGAGACTTCTATCTATTTAATAGTCTATTATCCTATGACTCCCTTCAGAAAATATACAACTGAAAAACGTTTTGCTAATAAGCTTTCAAAATTACTTAGAAATCATTTCAAATTGCCCATGTCAACTGTTATTACCAGTACACCATGTCCAATCCTAATTAAACACCTGCTAATAATCCATTCTATTTTCAAAATCAAGAAAGTTTTTCAGGGCACATTCCCTTATTTAAGCGTGTTTCTAGCATGTAACATCAAACATTTCCCCGATACAAGCCAATTGCAAGACAAATTCATGATTTAAGTCTGCAACTTTGCGCTATTTAACAACCTGTTGTCCTGTGGTCCCCTTCCTAAAATATTCACTTCACATACCATTTGCTAATAACCTTTCAAATGTACGTAGAAATTATTTCAAATTGTCTATGTCAACCTCATTACCAACATACCATGCCCAATTCTAATATGAACCTGTTAAAAATCCCTTTAATTTTACAAATCAATGAAGGTTTTTCATGGTACATTTCTTTATTCAATCTTGTTTCTAGCATGCAAACTTTTAAAACAAGCCAATTGCAAGAAAAATTCTTGATTTGAGTCTACATTTTTTGTCAGTTTAATAACATACTGTTCTATCGTCCCATTCAAATGATATACAACTGACAAAACCATTTGCTAATAAACACTCAGATAAACCCAGGTTGCTTAGACCAACATTAATCACTGCTGATATTTGAAAAAAGCAACAATAAAAAACCTAGGTTGCATAGACCAGCATTGACAACTACTGAAAATTTATAAGAAAAACATGTTTTATAGAAAATCATTAAGTTTGTATACACCTGCATTAACTATTGGCGTATGTGGTTGAAATATCCAGACTATTAATGAAAATTTCTAAAGTAAAAAAAAATCATTATAAACATTTGTTTTACTAATAAGAAAATAATGACTAACATACGTATATCAGAGGTGAATTTGTTTTGTTACAAATATGAAGTCATCTTTATGACATGAAAAGAAAAGTTGAATTTATGTTGAATTTAAAAAAAGTTGAAATTAAGGAATAAAAAATGATTAAAAAATAATAATTTAAATAATAAAATAAAAATATTAATTAATAAATAAATTGAAAATAATTGTATTAATAAATACAAATTTTGTTAAAACTTGGCATAAAGTTTGCGGGAGACATGGGGGGGGGGTGCTAAACAAGATTTTTTCCCGCAGGAAGTCAGAGCCATCACTGCATCAGTTTTACACAAAGTATAAAGGGTTTACGGCAGTGGCGGATCCAGGAGTTTTTTTTAGGGGGGGGGGTGCAAAATAGGTTGATCCGATAAACTTACGTTAGGAGCATATCATTTTCATTTCCTATTTCGAAAATATTAACAGTGAATTTATTTTTTTATAAATATGTAGTCATTTCAAGACATAAGAAAAAAAGTTTCTAAGTTAAAAATTTCTAAGTTAAAAAAACTAAGTCCAAAAAAAATAATGATAATAAAAACACTATTCTAACAAGAAAAATCACTATTACCATATCTATATCATCTTCGTTTCGCAGTTGAAAAACATCACAAATGAATTTGTTTTGTTTTAAGCATATTTAATGTCATTTTAAGACATAAAAAAGGGGGGGGGGAAATGTCGATGTCCCAAAAAGAAAGTTGTAAAAATCTCTAGGTTCCAAAAAAAACAGAAAAGTCAAAAAAGGAAAAAGGAGGAGAAAAACTTGGGGAGGGGCATTGGGACCAATGGAGGTGGATGTGGTTGACCATAAGTTCCATCTAAATAAAATGCCATAATGATTGATTCATCGGGGAGAAAAGTTTGCCGGTTTACTTTATCCATGCGCGCGTCCTAAGAAAAAAAGGCTTGCAGACTTGTCGCTTTTTGATTCATTAAAATTCCGTTCTTATTATAAAATGCGTTTAAAATCCCACAAAAATACATTTAAAATTTAGATTTATATCCACTCAGTGAATATTAAACTCTTGATAATGTAAACCGGTTTTACCCGACTTAAGTAAATTAGGCGCTCTCACGGGAATATATAAATTCGGGTATGATAGTAATATGTAAATTATGGCGTTACAGAAATATGTAAATTAGGTGCAGTCATGGGAATATATAAATTAGGTACATTCATGGGAATATGTAAATTAGATGCAGTCATGGGCTTCAGAATATCTTTACTATTCTCTTCCCTAAAATGAAATGATTTCTAATTAAAATAAGTTTTGACTAGCCCTGACATTCCTCGAATATCTCTTTTATAAATATTTTTTTCTTTTGGCTGAACAAATATATGTAAAATATTTTCAAATCTGCTAGTCATTTACGTTCGACCTACCAGCCCATACTGTAGCTAACGTCGGCTAGCAGTCTAAGACGAACTTTATTTCCACATTTTTATTACATTTCTCCTAAGTGAGAGGATTCAGACATGAAGCAATGACAAACAACAGTCACTGTACCCTCTCATTATGTATATTAATTACATATTACTTAAATTGGCTCTAAAGACTGCACCATTGAGAATTTCCAGAACCCCTTTTTCAAAGAAAGAAAATCCACCCACTTTCCAAATTTTCCTAATACTTGAGTGCAATAATGCAATAGTTGGTAACTACCACTACTACTAATAACTCACCGCAGTACCAAGCAGCTTGAGGTCAATAAAGCTGCGTACGCTTCTTTTCCATCCTAATCTATTCAAAAACTCTCTTTGTACACCCTCTCAGGAAGTTCCCATTTCCCTTAAATCTTTGTTTACGACATCCTCCTGTTTTATTTCAAATATGGTTGTAACCTATGATTATGTCGACATTCATGATCTAAAGCGTAGTTTTTGTACAAAATATTGATTTTATTTTGAATATTATATTTTTAGTGAGAAAAGTACGTAGATTTAACAATTTCCTTCAAACAACTTCGTGACAATGTTACAGTTTTTCTTCCTGTTTAGACCTAGACGGTTGGCTGAACAGGACAATATTTGGCACTATGTCATGGCTCCTCCACAGAAAGTACCCTAGCCATCTCAACCTTTTTTCGTCATAGCCTTAGATGGCGGGATTGAACCACACTTATCGTAGAGCCTACTGTTCGAAATACGGTCAGTCAGGAAGGTACCAAAAACAATCCGTAAGCAAATTCTCTGGAAAACATCAAACAAATTTTCCTCTGTTAGTTGATAATCGTCCCTCCATTTTATCTGGACTATCTAACTTAATGTTTAGAGGCAAATGTGGCACCATTTGGAAAATTGGCATATAAAACTAAGACGATATTCATAGTTTTACAGAAGTCTTGAACCAATTAACTATTTTCTAATTTTCTGCCTAAGTCGGGTCAAAATTAATATTTATCTATAGTGTAACTAGAGGATTCTTCTGATGTAATTGTTGCCTTCACAATTTCAATCTTTGGAACTTTAACTGCTGTTGGAGCAAGCCATGAGTGTGTAGTTTTCACATTGCTGCCAGAAATTCTAAATGTCAAATGAATTCAATTTGTTTCAATTTGTTACAAATTTGTTGCAAACCTTTACAACCCTTTAAGTCTGTATTATATTTTATAAAAAATCTTCTTCCCCCACCTGCCTCATAAAACAAATTCATTTTTAAATTTAGTAACGTTAATATTAAAGCTTTCTATAAATAGAACCACTGGACAACTCTCTTTTTCATTATAACTATCTACTTTATTAAAAAGATTGCCCAACAACTCTGAAAAATAAACACCCTTAAAATTGTGCATTTCCAGATTAAGTGTCTGCATTTCCATTTGAATGTAATGTGAATACACCTCTTCAGACTTATCGTTTAAATAATAATTTTTTGGGTGATGGATGCTTTTATGGTGTTCCACCCAACCCCCTTCCGAATCTCTTTTTCAAGAGGGGCCCAAATCTTGCCCATATAGGAGTGGACTATGTCAACCAGATCTGAATAAATACTACCAGCTGTAAGTGTATTAAAGGTGTCTCCAAACTCAGCTCTAAAAACATAAATAATACGCAAAACAGGATCACCTAAATGAGCATGAGGCAATACAGGGGACGAACCATTTTCACTATGTCCTACTCTCCCTCATCACGGTCTGTGCGGGCTGGGCACTGGATCTTCTAGTTCCCTATCGACCTCTCTAGGGGATAGTTGTTCAAGTATACAATCAAAAATTCCACTTTGAGGCGGAGATCCATCACGAAAGCGTCTAAATCAAAGTCGGGAGAAGCCACATTAATAGGTTTCATCCCCACAATAAAGCCCCCCTCTGGTTCACTTTCCACGGGGCCCATAGTGACACAGAGACTGTCACAGATTGTGTTAGTTGTGACTGGATAGGTGTCTCTGTGCTTTTAATGTAGGACCCTTGAGTTGATGGTAATGTTCGTAGGTGTAACAGCTTATTGTGCCTTTGAAACACTTTTGATTTCGTCCTGAAAAAGAATATATTAGTAGCCTGAAATAGGATATATTATTAGTCTGTAAATTTTTTGAGGGACGTTCGTTTTTGCTTAAGAGTGCCCGCTCGGACAAAGAGAAACCACACTACTAGTTAAAAGTTTAACAGCCATGACTTATTCCGTAAGTGGGGACAAAGTGGCTGCTTGGTTGCAAAGAGGCCCTGCTGCTACCTAAGAGTTTGACGACTGGAAATTATCTGTAAATGAGGGTTAGTTGCCCCCTTCCCCCAACCCTGACCCTTACGCTTCAGTTTTCTACAGAAAGTCTTTTTAAGCCCAAAACAAGGTTCCCCTTGAAATTATGAGTCTTAATAAAAAAAACCTATAGGAGGGTTACTAGTAATGCTGTCCATTAGGGGGGAGGGTGCTGGTCACTCCTTTGCCATAGAAATCCTGCAACAAATCCTTAATCAATTGATCGAGCCAGGTTGAATCATCAATAGGTACCTGGAAAAAGAGAATAAAAATTTTCCCACGAAACACTTGTGATTTCATTCTGTAAAAGAATATTAAGCTGGAGGAATATATATTATTAATATGAGGATCAGGAGCCTCCTCAAAGCCCCTCAGAACTAACGGACAGGGCCCTCTACAGTCCCATTATTAAGGTGAAAAGAAGTTATTTTAGCTATTTCTTTGATGGGCAACAACAGCAGCAGCATCGAACAAGGGCTCTCTCAATGTTACACTATCTCAGGCTCGTACTCCTTGGGTAAAACACTAAAACACGTAATAAGTTTTCAAAATATTTATGGGTCTCAAATAATTTACACTTACGTAGAAGCTGGTATTATCGATGCTGCCTTGCATAGAAGGTGCGGCAACTTCACTGCCATGGGGCTTGGAGACCGCAGAAGGGCCCGAATCTTTACATTGCTGGGGAGGGGGGTGCTGCAATTGAAGTGACCGCATCTTCAGTGCTAGGCGTGCTTGGACAAGCTCCTGCATCACATACCCTCTTGTTCTTACTGGGAGGAGCCCCTTCCTGAAATAGAAATTAAATTTTAGTTTTTCAAATAACTTGAGTATTAAAATCCTTTTCTCCCGTTGAATTCGCTTCTAGTAGCCCACGCATTGTCACCCATGTCCTCCTAAGCCTATCATCAAACTTCATGAAATAAAAAATAAAATGTTTTAGTTTTTCCGAATAGCTTGAGCCTTAAAATCTTAGTTCCCCGAGTAACTCTTTGGTTTCCAAAAGTATTTAAGCTTAGAATCATTCTCTGAAAGACTGTATTGAAGGTTTGCGAGGATAAACAAGAAAGTTATGAAAAAAGGTAAAGAACTCAATTAAACGGAAAATTATCAAGTAATCTACCTAAGTGAAGGTGATTCCTAAAGTAGCTTCTTGCGCTAATGCCTGGTTGTATTCCTTAAATATTTGGAAATAATAAAATGTCAACTGGACAAGTATTTAGAAAGAAACACATTTTCAATCGAATAAAAGTCCGCGTTTTCTTGCGCAAATAATAACATTTTAAAGTTCAATCTAGCCTAATGTTTATCCTTAAATATAAGACGTCTTTTACATAGCTTTTTAAGTTCATTGATTCAATATGTTTAGGCAGATAATTTACTGTACAAAGCAGATATTAAAAACAGTCCTTTTATGGCCATTAACTGACGAATAATAACTTACGCTCAGCGGTTTTAAATAACTAACATAACAAACAAAGTAAAAACATCTCCTATTACATAACAGACACCTGGGTATTGAGGAAGCTTAAAAAAAGTGCCGGAAGCGAGATTGGAGGGGGAAGGAAGCGAGTGCCGAAAAAGTGCCGGAAGCGAGATCCTCATGGGAGTGCCTCTTCCATTAAAATTTCTATTTGCTTTAAAAATTTAGCTTACCACAACGTCATTGTTTTACAGAAAAGTTTCCAATTATTGATGATAACTCTGCTTCTTTGCTATTAAGTGTGTTTTTTTCTCTTACTTTCACTTGCTTTTAATTTTATGCATATATTTCTACCTCTTTCTTTTAATATTGCATATCTAATGCTACCATTCCTAATGTTCTGCTTCTACCTATCAAACAGTTCGTGGTAACGAACTGTAAGCAAGGAGCGACCCGGCTCAATAGTAACCGAAACTCTAAAAAAAGGAACTTTAATACCAATAGATACATCAAAAGAATCAGATTTTAATGCTGATTTCAAATATATATATTTCATCAAGTTTAGTCTTACCCATCAAAGTTACGCGCCTGAGAAAATTTGGCCGATTTTCAAAAAAAGGGGAAAGACCCCCTAAAAGTATTAGAACCTTAAGGAAAATCACACCATCATATTCAATGTATAAGAGAACCCTACTTGAGAGGTTTTAAGCACCTATCTATAAAATGTAGAATTTTGCATTTTTTGCCAGAAGAAAGATCACGGATGCGTGTTTATTTGTTTTTTTTGTTGTTGTTTTTTCCCAGGGGTGATCGTATCGACCCAGTGGTCCTAGAATATCGTGAGAGGCTCATTGGAACGGAAATTAAAAGTTCTAGTGCCCTTTTTCAGTGACCGAAAAAAATGGAGGGCAAGTAGGCCCCCTCCCACGCTAATTTTTTTCCCAAAGTCACCCGATCAAAATTTTGAGATAACCATTTTGTTCAGTATAGTCGAAAATATGATAACTATGTCTTTTAGGATGACTTAATCCCCCGAAGACCCTGGGGGGAGGGCTGAAAGTTATGAACTTTACCCAATGTTAACATATAGTATTGGTTATTGGGAAGTATACAGACGTTTTCAGGTTTTTTTTTCTGGTAGGGATGGGGGGGGTCGGTTGTTATATGGGTGGATCTTTCCATGAAGGAAGTTTTCATGGGGAAGGGACATTTCTATGAAGGGGGCGCCTGATTTCCCATCATTATTAAAGAAAAAGATAAGAAATTCAATAAAAAAAAGTTCTTCAACTGAAAGTAAGGAACAACATCAAAACTTAAAACGAACAGAAAATATTACGTATATGATTGGGTTCACCCCCTAGTCAATACCTCGCTCTTTAAGCCAAAGATTTTTTATTACTTTAACAAGACCTATTTATTCTAATTAACGGCCCTAGAGATTACAAGGTAATTTTTTAAGAACTGGAACAAAACTCAACTTTGGCTAAAAGAGCATGATAATGGCTAGGAAGTGAATCCGCTAATATACCCATTAAGAGTATATGAATATAGAAGTTCGTTACGTAAGTTAATTCGTAAGTTACGTATATTTATTACTAATAAAAACGTTCGTAAATAAAATTAAACAACGTTTGAGAAAGCCATTTAACCAAATAAAAGTAAAACTAATATGCAAATTTGGTTTTAATTATTCATGTACGGTGAGCCAATATCAAAACCTGCATTAATTCAAAAGCGTTCAAAAAAAAAACAAGTTTTTTTTAACTGAAAGTAAGGAATTATTCCGTATATGAAAGGGGCTGTCCCCTCCTCAACGCCTCGCTCTTTACACTAAATTTTGACTTTCTCACAACTCTATTTTTCTTAAACAATAAAAAATGTTTAGCGTAAAGAGCGAGGCGTCGAGGAGGGGACAGCCCCTTTCATATACGGAATAATTTCTGTTCGTTTTAAGTTTTAACGTCGTTCCTTACTTTCAGTTTAAAAAAAGTTTTTTTTATTTTTATTTAATCGCATTAAGGAGCTATTCCAGCATGTGTCTCTTAGTAATATTAGTCCTCGAGCTGCTATCCAATATTATTCCGAAAAAAAGAAGATTAAACAAAACTCAACGCATCATTTTAATCATGAAATTTGACTTCCATTGTTTAATGGTGAAGAAACTCTGGCGTTTATGCTTTAGCCTATTCTTTATTTCAGCATTATTTTTAATGTCACTTTTTGTATTTTTTGCATGCCTTGTTAAAAATTTTCTAGATACTTAGCTCTTGCTGCGGCCCTTGCCTCTGAGGCCGATTATGTTTTCATCCCTGAATGGCCCCCTGAATTTGATTGGTCCTCCAGAATGTGCAAAAAACTTTGTTCGGTACGTATATTTTTTTCTTTCTCTTCCATTGCTGTTCTCCTTAAACCTTTTTTCAATCTTTTCTGTTCCTTGTTTAATTTGTTTTATTTTTTTTTTTAATTGTTTAATTTTCGTTTTATTGCTGATGGTGAAATTATTGATGTAAAGATATAAATTACCACAATCTTACATTCTGAAATCTATATTATGTATTTTATTTTTGTAGTTCTTTTTTTTACCTGTTTAGAAGATTCGAAGGGTTATTTGTCCCTATTTCCTATAAGAAAAAACATAGTCCACTTGAGAGCTGGTCTACTTTCTAAGAAAATAAGAGGTATCTTAATTGGGTTGGTGATGGTATCACTAGAGCAGTCACTTTCGAAATTAAATTTTTCTGAGATGCGATTTTTAATATTAGAGGGAATATTATTTGAATCTAAGTATCAACTATAAAAAAGTAAGTTTTAGGGAAGAATAAATGACTGAAAACATTTATTATTACCAATTTTTGAACGAAAATTAGTCGTAGACAATATAGTATAGTAACTATTAATTGCCAGCTACCCCCTGACGTCTAAAATAAATGACTGCCTTTTTTCCCCTTTCAAGTACTAACTCTACTTTAATGTTTTGTTTATTCCCTGATATGCTCCATATTATTTAAATGCATACTGTTTGGAGCACCTTGAAGCACTTCAGTAGACTGCATCAAGACATGAGTCATGAATTTAACAAGAATATTCATAGGTTTTTCTGTGCCTCTTGCAGTGTTTTCTAAAGGTATACCCTGTGTGACTTGTAGCAATTGTTTTTTTCTTCTAATGAAGAGCAAATTTTGTTTTGTTTTTTAATCAGAAAATATACAGTTTATTTTTAAAATATTTTCTCTTGCTCCATGGGAGCCAAATAAGCCTTTTGTAGTATGGAGACAAAACATACGTAAGGTCAAACCATAAAGAACACAATAGCGCTGCATGAGTAAAGAGAGATGTAGATACCATGTATTATAATTTTGTCGTTTATAATTCTCTTTGACCAGGAACTTCGTATAAAAGGAGTTGTCGTAGAAACTTTGAAAAAGGGCACATTCCCTTGGAAATAGAAAGGACAAGTGCCCTTTTAATAGTCAGAAATGATTTAAGGGTAACCAGCAACCCCCCTCCACGACCATCATTTCCCCGAATACATCCAATCAACATTTTAAGATAGCCATTTTGTTCAGCGTAGGTGAAAGATCCGGAAATTGTGTCATTGAGGATGACAACTTCCTTACAGCCCTCAGGGCAAGGGCATGTAAGTTTTACCCTGGGGTATTTGTGGTCAAGGGGCTCTTTGAATTGGTAATCAGAAGTTTTAGTGCCCCTTTTAAGGATCAAAGTGATTGGAGGAACTGGATTGGTAATCAGAAGTTCTAGTGCCCTTTTTAAGGGTCAAAGTGATCGGAGGACAGATACCCCTTCCCCCACGGCTTGTATTTTACCGAAATGCATCGATAGAAATTCTGATATGGCTGTTTGTTTTCGTAGAAACTTTGAAAAGGGCTCATTCAATTAGAAGCCAAAAGTGCTACTGCCCTTTTTGATAGTAGAAATTGATTGTAAGAAAATCAGCCCCCCTCCCACATTTTCATGATTTCCCCAAGCAAATGTAATTAAAATTTTTGAGATTGCCATTTTGTTCACCGTAGGGTGAACTTGGGTAAGTCTGACACCGGGGTAACTCCGTCACCCCTGTCTTATCTGATTCAGTGAAGACAGACATCTGTGGTTCTGTACTTCATTTTCTTCCTTTGGCTTGGTACTTGACAACAGTGTTCAGTATTGCCGCCATTTTTAACCCCTCTTGTGGTGACGAAATTTTGAAATTTCGAGGAGCGGCATCTTTGCTGGCCACGAGGTGGGTACTAATTTTTAACTGATAGTGCGGAAAAATAAAGAGAGGATGGAATGATTGTAAATAGCTGATGAGTTAATAGGATAGTTGAAGAATTTACTTTAATTTATTAGTATTTTATCCTCAAGCCAGTCAGGAGATACTAGGGGTGTCGGACTTACCCCGGATAACCCCCCATTTGGGGTAACTCCAGCATGTCGGACTTGCCCTGTACAGGGTAAATTCCGACACGGGGGGCCGGACTTTCCACGTTTATATGATTGGCTAGTCTTTTGCAGTTCTAGCCTAGATCTCAGTGAATTGTATTTGTCAACTATTCTTTGATCCCAAGATCTTGACAAAAAGGAGCGACCTCACCTGAAAAATGGAACTGGAAAAGAAAGATTGTGCCAAAAATATACTTAACGTTATGAGAAAACCTTGAATAAATTCCTTTTTTGATTTTAATTTGATCAAAGATACTTTTTTCAGATTTGAGTGTCTAAATTTTTTTGCTTAAGATTTTGCTTTCATATTTTTCCATTTTTATGTAATTTTCTTGCATCTTCCAGTTGTTTATTATGTTTTTTTCCAATAATATAGGTTTACAGACATGAAAATGATATATATGAATCTTTTTTAGTTTAGTTTATTCACTGTCTTGACCCATGTCAATAGTGTGATGGAGTATTATCAACTGCTTTTTCCGAACAATCTGCTTTTTCAGCCATATCTAATATATATTCGAAGGTCTAGAGGGGGGAGGGCCGCTGCCCCCCTCGCTACACCCATGAAAATCAATGCTATCATTAACAGCTAAATCTGTCAAAGCTGAAAGTAATTAGACATTGAAGAATCGCATTGTGCCAAGTTAATATTAAACCTAGTATTGTCAGATTGCTTTCCAATGTAACACTAGATAACCTCTGATTTTTGGTTCTAACAGAAACAGAAAAACAAATGCATGGTAGACACGTTTAGGGGAATATATTTAAGTGCGAAGGGGGTTGGGGTCGAAAACACCAAAATACTGCCTGTGATTGATATGAATTTTTTCTAAACTTTGTCAATCAGTAACAATATAGCTGAATTCACGAGTACCCATAGGGAATAAACACAATTTCTGATGTTTTTCTCAGGATGCAAACGCCAACAATTTTCTCAAGAAAGAAAATTTGTTGCTCCCCATCTTCAACAGATTTCCCCTCCCCAACGAGGCCATAAGTGGAAAATAAAAATTATTTTTTTTAATGTGGTTTAGAACAAAAAAAAGGTAAATTGTCTAACTGAGGCTCTAAAATTGTTTTCTGTAGGTTTTGGCTAATAAAAAACCTTGATGAGGATATCTGATAAACTTGTACAGATATTTTTTTAAAAAAACATTAAGTCTGGACAGCTTGTCCTTCTTCCAATTTTCCAGAAAACGGATAGTCTGGACGCGCTATAAGCTTGAATTTGTCAATATGGCTTTTTGTTTCTTATACAATAGCTAAGCTTTACTATTGTTAATATAAACCTGCATTTTTCCCAGATGCCACGTAAGTACAACCAAAAAACCAACAAGGGGGCAGGAGGACGATATACTGCTGAACAGCTTAAACAAGCCAAAGATGAAGTTCTATCATGTCAAATGTCTTTAAAAAAAGCTGCAAAATTTTATAACATACCGAGGACAACACTAATGGATCAGACAAAGAAGCAAAGGACTTTCCGCGAATCGCCTGCTGTTACTCTCGGGAGAGCTCCGGACCTACCTCCTGATGTTGAGAAGAGTATGGCAAATTCGCTGAAGGTCATGGAAAAGTGGGGCATGGGGCTTACCAAACAACAGTTCCCAGACAAAGTGCAAAAACATGTCAGCATGAACAAAATCAGTACTCGTTTCACGAACAACCGGCCAGGTGAGGACTGGTGGTTTGGGTTTAAGAAAAGAAACAACATCTCGCTTAAGAAACCTCCATCCAGATGCATGTTATTCAGCTACTAAGAAAGGATGGATGACTGCGGACCTTTTCTATAACTGGTTTAGAGATGTTTTCCTGCCTCAGGTGAAAGAAAAACCACTTCTTATTCTTGATGGCCATGGCTCCCATTTATTCTTGGCTCTTACAAAGCTCGCGTCAGAGAAGAACGTTACCATCCTCAAGTTGCCAGCCCATGCATCCCATGTTCAGGAGCCCCTTGACAGGGTTATTTTCAAAGGGCTGAAATCATCCTATGAGCAGAAGCTCGTGAACTGGCACCGAGCACACCCAGGTGACGGCTTGTCACGACCAGGCCTCGTGAAAATTTTATGTCAGATCTGGGAGACTTACTTAACCCCTTCACTGATTCAAAAATCATTTCAAGCGACAGGAATTTACGATTCCGCTATTCCAGCGCGTATCAACCGCGACGTAGTCGACAACGCGAAGTTTGATCCAGCCAGGTTTAAACGATATGTTGAGAGTAAGAAATTGGAGACTCAGAATTTAGCAAGAGTGACTACCAGGGTAAATACTGCAACTGAACAGATTACCATTTCGGTGTTGGTTAGTCCGAAGAAGGATCATACGCATGACAAATCCTTTGAAGAACTTCTCTTGGACTCAGTACGTCGCCCTTCTCTTGATGTCTCAGCATCTGGGACATCCGGTAGGCAGAGTTGCCCGGGAAGCTGAAGTAATCACATCTGCAGAGGCTTTGAGAGTGCTTGAACAAAGAGAGAAAGAGAAAAAAGAAAAGCTAGAGAACAAAAAATGGAAAGTAAAAAAGAACACGCTCAAGCCAAAACTGAAAAAGAAAAGAAAGATGATCTTTCCAGTGAAGACTCTGACGTTGATGTCTCGTCGGGTTCCTCAACTGACGAAATGGATATCCGTGATACTGTTGTAAGTGAGCATGAAGAGGAGGAGGAAAAGAAGCTAAACATACAGCTAAATGAGTACTATGCTGTAGCATACAATACCAAACGAGATCAACAAGGCTGGTATATTGGAAGGGTGCTTGATTTTCCCGATGAAAATCTTGTTCGTATAAAATATCTTCGCTGCCTGAGCCTAGCCGACTATTCATACGATTGGCCAAAAAAAGATGACATTGACAAAGTCGAAGAAAACTACATCTTTGCCAGACCATTGAGGCTCTCTGGAGCTGGTCCCTTCACTCTACCACCATTCCAAATTCAGCACATCATTAGCCTGTACAAGAAGCACACTAGTGCCTGCAAGTGATCAAAAGTTTGCTTTCTCGAATCTCTCTGATACTAATTGAAACTGCTTTTTTTTTTTTTTTTATCCTATTATTTGAAGTATGTTGTTACCTTTTTCATATTTACAATAAAAAATTTTAAAAAATTCCTTTCTCAGAGACGTCTCCTATGTACGGGGTAAAACCAGCACTGTCGGAGTTACCCCATGATAAGCAGAAAGCTGATGTTCCGCTGTGGCACATACAAACCATTAACGAGAGTTTTTGGTTTTTATGCTTTTTCCGTACATTGAGGGACCCTCTATCATGTCTTAGTGTGGAATAATTTTTATCTCTACTTACATAAGATTTACCTGGGAGGTGCCTCATTTACCCCCAGACTCGGGGTAAGTTCGGCCTCCCTGAGATGGGTTGCTTTGGTGTAGCAACTCATGGAAACAACAAAACTTGGGGACTTTCTGGATTGTGCGGAATATTATTAGTATGATCAACAGCAACATCAAATAGTTTTTATTGTGGCAGAAACTCCAAAACAATCTTGGGACCAGATTAAGCTGAAAAAAACTCGATAAAGGGCCGGACTTACCCAAGTTCACCCTAGCTGAAAGGTCCATAAGTTATTTCTTTGATAATGATAGTAGAAAGGACCCTAGTACTCCGGTACGTACATAATTTATGCATGTTTTTATTGTTTTTGTCAGTGAGAATGAAAAAACAGGATTTTTCTCACTTGAAAAAACAGGATTTTTCTCACTTTTATGGATGTTTCTTGGACGGTTATGAGTGTCGGTCAATTTATTTGTTGCTTTTCATGGATGTCAACATCAATTTATGTCTGTTTTTATGGTTTTTGTCGGTGAGAATGGAAAAACAGGATTTTTCTCACTTTGATGTATGTTTTCTGGATTATTGAGTCTAACATGGACAGAGTCAATGACACTTCTTTCAAGATCTTGTTTTGTCGTTGTTGTTGTTTTAGCCAAGTGCACGCTCGGGGCAAGTGTTATGATCCAGGAATAGGAAACAGTTAGATCACGTGTTTCCTTCTCAGTCAATCAGAGGCTTGGTTACATATTAGCGGCGGAGGGAATATGAGGAAAGGATTTTTGCTATAGTTTTTATTAGTCTGTGAATAGAATTCAAAGGAGTGAGAAGAACAGTTTGACTTTACTCATTTGGATATATATTTTTGATGGCGAGTGGAATGTTTACCCTCTTAGAAGTTGATAGTGGAGTTGATGGTAATAATACAAGAGCACCAAACATTGCGGTGGAAATTACGAGAGGATCACGGCTTTGTCTGGAATGGGATGAAGTATATGCAAGATATGTGATGTCCTTGAGCAAATTTAAAATGGAGGATCAATTATATTTCGCTGCAAAAGTTGATATAGCACATGTGAATAGACTTCAATGTGCTTTAAGTGCATTAGTGAAACATATCGAAGACAATAAACTGTATCGCTAATTGTACATGCTTAGTACTATTGTTGTTGTAATTATTCAATAAAATTGTTTCGAAATCGAAAATGTTCCCTTTCTTTTCTGGTCAGGTTAGGTTAGGGCTAACGAATCAGGGTCAGTCTAGAGTCAGCAGTCCCCCTCCCCTCCTCCATAACTGGGTATAGCCTGGGCAAAATACAAAATTTCATTTATTTTATGTGTTTGCCATTATCCTTTTAAGCTGATTTATTAAAAAATAATTAGTTCATAACATCAGTAAAGCTAATTTAACAAATACAACAACAGTATATTAATTAAGCTTTTTTAATAGCTCAAGGCAAGACCTATACTTTGTTATTTTAGGGGAAGGGATTGGGAAAAATTAAAAGTGTCTAATAGACCTCATCTCTTTGCATGGGTTAACTTATTTTACTGTTTTTTTTTGTGTTTTTGCTTTATAGCAACAGTTCTAGAATCAAGTCTACTATTTAGCCTAGGGGTACCAATCGAAATCTGAAGATAGGGTCTGTATACATTTAGAATGGTGACAATTGGACTAACATTTTGGAAATAAAACATGGAAAGGAACATCAAATTATATTCTTTTAGCCAACCAGTTAATGTAAACAGTCTAAGTTTTCCATGTATACTTTGCAATATACATCACCATCAACCTTCTTCTTAACTGGATATATCCTGGACAAAATAAAAAAAATCACTGACTCTATGGTTTTTTTATTATCTTTAAAAGGTGGTTTACCACTAATAATTAGAATGTAATATCAGTAAAGCTAATTTGAAAAAAAAACACAGCATGTTTATTCAACTTTTTTTTAATAGACTAGGGCAAAACCTATATCTTGCCTTGTTAGGCTAAGGAGTGGGAACACATCAAAAATATCAGTTAGGTCAGGTTAGGTTATTTTACATTTTTCTTTGTGAGTTCTTTTCTAGCTCAGAAACAAATTGACTAGCCTACTCAAAGGTGTGACTGCCAGAGTAGCCTGTCCCATGCAAGTCTATATATTTAGCTGCTATGTCCAATAAAGGCCTTTTTGTGAAGAACCTGGGCTATACTGTACAAAACTAATAAACTAGTCTATATTTTTTTTTTAATTAGGCCAAACCATCTAAATTAATAATTTATTCAACTTTTTTTTAATAGCCTAGGACAAAACATATATCTTGCCATGTTAGGCTAAGGAGTGGGAACACATTAAAAATATCAGTAATCATGACATTCAAAAATAGCTGTAAGCAAGAAATCAAATGGTATTTAGGCTAAGGAGTGGGAACACATTAAAAATATCAGTAATCATGACATTTAAAAATAGCTGTAAGCAAGAAATCAAATGGTATTTTACATTTTTTCTTTGTGAGTTCTTTTCTAGCTCAGAAAAAAATTGACTAGCCTACTCAAAGGTGTGACTGCCAGAGTAGCCTGTCCCATGCAAGTCTATATATTTAGCTGTTATGTCAAATAAAGACCTTTTTGTGCAGAACCTGGTCTATCCTGTACAAAACTAATAAACTAGTCTATATTTTTTTTAATTAGGCCAAACCATCTAAATTAGCAATTTATTCAACTTTTTTTTAATAGCCCAGGGCAAAACATATATCTTGCCATGTTAGGCTAAGGAGTGGGAACACATTAAAAATATCAGTAATCATGACATTTAAAAATAGCTGTAAGCAAGAAATCAAATGGTATTTAGGCTAAGGAGTGGGAACACATTAAAAATATCAGTTATCATGACATTTAAAAATAGCTGTAAGCAAAAAATCAAATGGTATTTTACATTTTTTCTTTGTGAGTTCTTTTCTAGCTCAGAAATAAATTGAGTAGCCTAATCAAAGGTGTGACTGTCAGAGTAGCCTGTCCCATGCAAGTCTATATATTTAGCTGTTATGTCCAATAAAGGCCTTTTTGTGCAGAACCTGGGCTATACTCTACAAAATTAATAAACTAGTCTATATTTTTTTTTAATTAGGCCAAACCATCTAAATTAGCAATTTATTCAACTTTTTTTTAATAGCCTAGGGCAAAACCTATATCTTGCCATGTTAGGCTAAGGAGTGGAAACACATTAAAAATATCAGTAATCATGACACTTAAAAATAGCTGTAAGCAAGAAATCAAATGGTATTTTACATTTTTACTTTGTGAGTTCTTTTCTAGCTCAGAAACAAATTGACTAGCCTACTCAAAGATGTGACTGCCAGAGTAGCCTGTCCCATGCAAGTCTATATATTTAGCTGCTATGTCCAATAAAGGCCTTTTTGTGCAGAACCTGGGCTATACTGTACAAAACTAATAAACTAGTCTATATTTTTTTTTAATTAGGCCAAACCATCTAAATTAGCAATTTATTCAACTTTTTTTTAATAGCCTAGGGCAAAACCTATATCTTGCCTTGTTAGGCTAAGGAGTGGGAACAAATTAAAAATATCAGTAATCATGACATTTAAAAATAGCTGTAAGCAAAAAATCAAATGGTATCTTACATTTTTTCTTTGTGAGTTCTTTTCTAACTCAGAAACAAATTGACTAGCCTACTCAAAGGTGTGACTGCCAGCGTAGCCTGTCTCGTGCAAGTCTATATATTTAGCTGCTATGTCCAATAAAGGCCTTTTTGTGCAGAACCTGGGCTATACTGTACAAAACTAATAAACTAGTCAATGTTTTTTTTTTATTAGGCCAAATTATCTAAATTAGCCTATTAATCTTACCTTCAACTCCAACTGCTTCTGAGACTTTATCCCATGCTTTCATTACAAGCAACATGTTTTTATGGTTTTTATCAGCTTTAGAGTAGAGAACTTTGCTTACTTTACAGCTTTTTGGATACCTCAACACCAAGAAATACTTTTCAAAAGACATTTCAGAGTAACTTCTTTTCTTAATGTCCCTTCTAAACCTATTTTCCAACTTGAAGTACCCATCCGTTTCACCCACAACTTTACTTTACAACTTTTTGGATACCACAACACCAAGCAATACCTTTCAAAAGACATTTCAGAGCAAGTTCTTTTGATAATGTCACTCCTAAACCCATTTTACAAGTTGAAGCATCCATCCTTTTCACCCACAACTGTACTTTACAGCTTTTTGAATACCTCAACACCAAGAAATACTTTTCAAAAGGCATTTCAGAGCAAGTTCCTTTCTCAATGTCCCTCCTAAACCCATTTTACAAGTTAAAGCATCCATCCTTTTCACCCACAACTTTACTTTAAAGCTTTTTGGATGCCTCAACACCAAGAAATACCTTTCAAAAGGCATTTCAGAGCAACATCTTTTCTTAATGTCCCTTCTAAACCCATTTTCCAACTTGAAGTACCCATCCTTTTCACCCGCAACTTCACTTTATAGCTTTTTGGATATCTCAACACCAAGCAATTCTTTTCAAAAGCATTTCAGAGTAAGTTTTTTTCTTAATGTCCCTGCTAAAACCATTTTACATTTTAAAGCATCTCTTGTTTTCACTCGAAACTTTACTTTACAGCTTTTTAGAAGTCGAATTAACGAAAAAAACAATTCAGAAGGCATTTTAGAGCCCTTTCTTGTCTTAGTTCGCCTCCTAACCACAATTTCCATCAGGTTATAGCGATCCCTTACATCCACAACTTTACTTTACAGCTTTTTGAATGCTCCAACATCAAGCAATACTTTTCAAAGACATTTCAGAACAAGCTCTTTTCTTAGTGACCGTCCTAAACCCATTTTACAAATTGAAATACCCATGCTTTTCACCCAAAACTTTACTTTACAGCTTTTTGAATGCTCCAGCACCAAGAAATACTTTTCAAAGGGCATTTCAGAACAAGTTCTTTTCTTAATGTCCTACTTAAACCCATTTTACAAGTTGAAGTACCCATCCTTTACACCCACAACTTTACTTTACAGCTTTTTTGAATGCCCCAACACCAAGCAATACTTTTCAAAAGGCATTTCACAACAAGTTCCTTTCTTAATGTCCTTCCTAAACCCATTTTACAAGTTGAAGTACTCATCCTTTTCACCATAACTTTACTATACTGCTTTTTTGAATGCTCCAACACCAAGCAATACTTCTCAAATGACATTTCAGAACAAGTTATTTTCTTAATGTCCTTCCTAATCCCATTTTACAAGTTGAAGTTCCTATCCTTTTCACCCGCAACTATACTTTACAGCTCTTGAATGTCACAACACCAAGCAATACTTTTCAAAAGACATTTCAGAACAAGGTCTTTTCTTAATGTCCCTCCTAAACCCGTTTTACAAGTTGAAGTACCCATCCTTTTCACCCACAACTTTACTTGACAGCTATTTAATGCCGCAACACCCAGAAATACTTTTCAAAAGTCATCTCAGAACCAGTTCCTTTCTTAATGTTCCTCCAAAACCCATTTTATAAGTTGAAGTACAAATCCTATTCATCAAAACTTTACAACTTTTTTTCTTAATATCAATGCTACACCCATTTTACAAGATTAAGTACCTATCTTTTTCACCCAGAAATATGCTTAACAGATTTTAGAATACCCAAAACACCAAGCAATACTTTTCAAAAGGCATTTCAGAACAAGTTCTTTTCTTAATGTTCCTCCTAAACCCATTTTACAAGTTGAGGTACCCATCCTTTTCACCACAACTTTACTTTACAAATTTTGTGCACGCCACAATATCATGCAAGTTTCCACTTCAGTTCAGATTTTTTTTTTGTGCACGCCACAATATCACGCAATTTTCCACTTCAGTTCAGATTTTTCTCAAAGAGATGAAAAAATTTAAAATACTGTTTCAAATTTTTTATAGAAGATAGAAAGTTCAAGTTATCTTCTGAATTTTATTAAAGATCATACAGTTCAGTTCTTATTTCTCCGAAGAAAATAAAAATCTTCCACTTCAGTTCTTAATTTCACAAAGACACAAGGAAATTTAAAGTTCTATTTGAAATTTTCCCGTAGAAGATAGAAAAAGCTATACCATGGTTGTGAATATTTTCCCGGAAGACAAATATTTCTACATCAATTTTAAATTTTCTCAACGAAGTGAAGAAAATTTAAAGTTCTAGTCATCACGCAAGTTTCCACTTCAGGTCAGATCTTTCTCAATAATATGAAAAAATTTAAAATATTGTTACAAATTTTGCATTGAAGATAGAATATTCAAGTTATCTTCTGAATTTTATTAAAGAACTTACAGTTCAATTCTAATTTCTCCAAAGAAAATAAAAATCTTCCTCTTCAGTTCTTAATTTCACAAAGACACAAGGAAATTTAAAGTTCTATTTGAAATTTCTCAATGAAGTGAAGAAAAGTTCAAGCTCTCTTCTGAATTCTCTCAATGAAAAGGAAATTAGTTATTGATCAATTCTATTTTTCCTAATAATATAAAAAGGTTCCACTTCAGTTCAGATGTTTCCCCAAAGACATAAATTTAAAATTCTCCTCCAAATTTTTTGTAGAAGATAGAAAAAGTTACACATTGATCGAGAATATTTCACTATGAAGATAAGGAGCTAATTTTCTCATTGATGTGAAGAAAAGTTCAAGTTCTTTTCCTAACTATCCATATGAAAAGAAATAAGTTACAGACCAATTCTATTTTTCAAGAAAAAATAAAATTTTCCACTTCAGTTCAGATTTTTCTCAAAGAGATGGAAAAATTTAAAATTACTGTTTTAAATTTTTCATAGAAGATAGAAAAAGTTATACGTTGATCATGAAAAGTTCACTCAAGTCTGAATTTAATTAAAGAACTTACAGTTCAATTCTAATTTCTCCAGAGTAAAATAAAAATCTTCCACTTCAGTTCTTAATTTCACAAAGACACAAAGAAATTTAAAGTTTTCTTCTGAATTTTCTTAGGGAAAAGAAAAAAGTTATAGTTCAATTCAAATTTGTTTTCAAAGAAAATAAAAAATCTCCAACTTTTTAATAAACATTCTAAGCGCTTAACATGCTAACGTTTCCTAAGATAATAGAAATATAACAAAGTAATGCATAAAATATTTTTATTGACGTAACAACATGTAGTAACAACATAAAAATATATTATAGACATTTTTTTACATTATTAACATCATTGAAAAACATTAAACATTCTTAATCTTTTCCATAAAATAGGTTAGCGAGTTCTCTCTCTCTTGATACTAGAGTTGCTCGCTTCTCTTAATTCATAACCACTAGAATAATCATTCATCCATTTTGAATCATATACAATTTCCACTGGGAATGTCACCTACTGATTCAATACACGTTTCATCCTAGGTATTATTTGATTCATTGACTATATGATCAATAGTAGTAATAATGCTCACTTGTGCTTTATTTTCCAATCAATTTGTCATTATATTTATTAGTAATATTGTCTGCCAATGCTCTTTTTATTTTACCAACAATTTCACTGTCTATTATCACATTATTTTTACAAAGGCAACAGTTTTGGCACGTTGATAAGATATGATTTATAATGTTGGTGCAGAAGTTGGCCATTCTTTTCCTTTTTTATCTGATTCAAATGCTAACATTGGAATGATGACAATAAAATTTATCAACGTGTAATATGTTACCAGAATGATTAACTAGAAGTTACCCTTCTTCATCAACTATTATTTTTATGTTGGCATTCTCTTTGAGTACGAACTTTTCTGGAAATGATACTTTCACATATTCACCTTTTGAATGATGAAAATTCTTGACTACTCCAAAGGAATTTAACTCCTCACTGTCATGACAACGTAGGAAAACATTCCCAATAAGATCTCCACTACTACTTGTCCCATAGTTCAAATATATCTCTTTGTCAGCATTCAAGGCAACATTGACTTTATCATGTGCACACACTTTCTTCGAATAATTCATCTTCACTTTTTTACAGATATGAATTGTGTGTTTATCCTTCCACTGCGTAAAAAATACTGATTTAATGCATGCAATAAACTAGGTAGTGTCGATAACCTACCATGGAGTACCACTGGGAAAGCTGCTTCCAATGTAAGAGCAACCATAGAGTACGCTTGCTACACCCGCAAGCATGCATAGTGAGAGAGAAATACAAAGTCGACCGGGGGGGATTTTCTGGCGAGTATTGTTAGGTTAGGATAGACTAGATCAAGCTAGGTTAGATTAGGTTAGCTTAAGTCAGGTTAGGTAAGTTAGGTTAAGTTAGCTAAGTTAGGTTAGGTTAGCTAGTGAACATCTCTCCATGTCTGAGTTAGGTTAGGTTAGGTTATATTAAGTTATGTTAGGTTAGGTTAAGTTTGGTTAGGTTAGGTTAGCCTACGTACGCGCGCGTACGTAGGCTAACCTAACCGAACTTAACCTAACATAACTTAATCTAGCCTAACCTAACTTAAACATGGAGAGATGTTTACTAGCTAACCTAACCTAACTTAACCTAACTTAACTAACCTAACTTAACCTAACCTGATCTAATCTAGCTTAAGTAAGTCTAACCTAACATAACCCTAATTATTATAAAATTCCCCCCAGGTTGACGTAGTATTTTTCTATATCACTTAATGCGTGCTGTAGCACATTTGCTTGATGTTCGCTCCTAGCTTTGGATCAGACTTACCAATAGTACCCACTTATAAGCTATCGAGACTATCTAGTTTATTGCATGCATTAAATCAGTATTTTTTACGCAGTGGAAGGATAAACACACAATTCATATCTGTAAAAAAGTGAAAATGAATTATTCGCGGAAAGTGTATTAACATGTGAAAGTCAATGTTGGCTTGAATACTGAAAAAGAGTTATATTAGAACTATGGAACAAGTAGTAGTAGAGATCTTATTGAGACTGTGCTCCTATGCTGTCAAGCCATTAAGGAGTTAAATTCCTTTGGAGTAGTCAAGAATTTTCATCATTCAAAAGGTGGATATGGGAAAGTATCATTTCCAGAGAAGTTAGTGCTCAAAGAGAATACCAACTTAAAAATAATAGTTGATGAAGATGGGTAACTTCTAGCTAATGGTTCTGGTAACATGTTAGCCGTTGATAGATCTTATTGTCATCTTTCCGGTGTTAGCATTCAAATGAAATCAGTAAGGAAAAGAATGGCCTACTGCCGCACCAACATTATAAATAATATCTTATCAACGTGCCAAAACTGTTGCCTCTGTAAAAATAACGTGATAATAGACAGTGAAATTGTTGGTAAAATAAAAAGAGCATTGTCAGACAATATTAATAAGGTATATTATGACAAATTGATTGGAAAATGAAGTACAAGTGAACATTATTACTACTTTTAATCATATAGTCAATGAATCAAATAATACCTAAGATGAAACGTGTATTGAATCAGTAGATGATATTCCCAGTGAAAATTGTATATGATTCAAAATGGATGAATGATTATTCTAGTGGTTATGAACTAAGAGAAGCTAGTAACTCTAGTATCAAGAGAGAGAGAACTCGATAAATTATTTTATGGAACAGATTCAGAATGTTCAATGTTGTTCAATGATGTTAATAATGTAAAATAATGTCTGTAACATATTTTTATGTTGTTACTACATGTTGTGACTTCAATAAAAATATTTTATACATTACTTTGTTATATTTCTATTATCTTAGGAAACCTTAGCATGTTAAGCGCTTAGAATGTTTATTAAAAAGTTGGAGATTTTTTATTTTCTTTGAAAAAGATTAGAATTGAACTATAACTTTTTCTTTTCTCTAAGAAAATTCAGAAGAGAACTTTAAATTTCTTTGTGTCTTTGTAAAATTAAGAACTGAAGTGGAAGATTTTTATTTTTCTCTGGAGAAATTAGAATTGAACTGTAAGTTCTTTAATAAAATTCAGATTTGAGTTAACTTTTCATGATCAACGTATAACTTTTTCTATCTTCTATGAAAAATTTAGAACAGTAATTTTATATTTTTCCATCTCTTTGAGAAAAATCTGAACTGAAGTGGAAAATTTTATTTTTTCTTGAAAAATAGAATTGGTCTGTAACTTATTTCTTTTCATATGGATAGTTAGGAAAAGAACTTGAACTTTTCTTCACATCAATGAGAAAATTAGCTCCTTATCTTCATAGTGAAATATTCACGATCAATGTGTAACTTTTTCTATCTTCCACAAAAATTTGGTAGAGAACTTATAATTTATATCTTTGGGGAAATATTTGAAGTGAATTATAAACTTCTTATATTTTTAGGAAAAATAGAATTGTTTAATAACTAATTACTTTTTCATTGATAAAATTCCGTAGAGAGCTTGAAATTTTCTTCACTTCATTGAGAAATTTTAAATAGAACTTTAAATTTCCTTTTGTCTTTGAGAAATTAAGAACTGAAGTGGAAGATTTTTAGTTTCTTTGGAGAAATTAGAATTGAACTGTAAGTTCTTTAATAAAATTCAGAAGATAACTTGAACTTTCTATCTTCTATGAAAAATTTGGAATAGTATTTTAAATTTTTTCATCTCTTTGAGAAAAATTTGAAGTGAAGTGGAATCTTGCATGAAGACTAGAACTTGAACTTTTCTTCACTTCGTTGAGAAAATTTAAAAGTGAAGTAGAACTTTTTATCTTCCGGGAAAATATTCACAACTATGGTATAGATTTTTCTATCTTCTACGGGAAAATTTCAAATAGAACTTTAAATTTCCTTGTGTCTTTGTGAAATTAAGAACTGAAGTGGAAGATTTTTATTTTCTTTGGAGAAATTAGACTTGAACTGTAAGTTCTTAAATAAAATCCAGAAGAGAACTTGAACTTTCTATCTTTTATGAGAAATTTGGAACAGTTTTTTAAATTTTTTTATCTCTTTGAGAAAAATCTGAACTGAAGTGGAAACTTGCATGATGTTGTGGCGTGCACAAAAAAATCTGAACTGAAGTGGAAACTTGCATGATATTGTGGCGTGCACAAAAGTTGTAAAGTAAAGTTGTGGTGAAAAGGATGGGTACCTTAAATTGTAAAATGGATTTAGGAGGGACATTAAGAAAAGAACTTGTTCTGAAATGCCTTTTGAAAAGTATTGCTTGGTGTTGTGGGCATTCAAAAAGCTGTGAAGTATAGTTCTTGGTGAAAAAGTTGGGTACTTCAACTTGTAAAATTGGTTTAGGAGGGATATTAATAAAAAAATTTGTAAAGTAAAGTTGTGATGAAAAGGATTTGTACTTCAACTTGTAAAATGGGTTTTTGAGGGACATTAAGAAAGGAACAGGTTCTGAAATGCCTTTAGAACAGTATTTCTTGGTGTTGGGGCATTCAAAAGCTGTAAAGTAAAGTTGTGGGTGAAGAGGATGGGTACTTCAACTTGTAAAATGGGTTTAGGTGGGACATTAAAAAAAGACCTTGTTCTGAAATGCCTTTTGAAAAGTGTTGCTTGGTGTTGTGGCATTCAAGAGCAGTAAAATATTGTGGCGGGTGAAAAGGCTGGGAACTTCAACTTGTAAAATGGGTTTAGGAAGGACATTAAGAAAATAACTTGTTCTGAAATGCCATTTGAGATGTATTGCTTGGTGTTGGAGCATTCAAAAAAGCAGTATAGTAAAGTTATGGTGAAAAGGATGAGTACATGAACTTGTAAAATGGGTTTAGGAAGGACATTAAGAAAGGAACTTGTTGTGAAATGCCTTTTGAAAAGTATTGCTTCGTGTTGGGGCATTCAAAAAAGCTGTAAAGTAAAGTTGTGGGTGTAAGGGATGGGTACTTCAACTTGTAAAATGGGTTTAGGTAGGACATTAAGAAAAGAACTTGTTCCGAAATGGCCTTAGAAAAGTATTGCTTGGTGTTGGATTATTCAAAAAGCTGTAAAGTAAAGTTTTGGGTGAAAAGGATGGGTACTTCAATTTGTAAAATGGGTTTAGGACGGTCACTAAGAAAAGAACTTGCTCTGAAATGTCTTTGAAAGGTATTGCTTGGTGTTGAGGTATCCAAAAAGTTGTAAAGTAAAGTTGTGGGTGAAAAGGATGGATGCTTTAAGTTGAAAATGGTTTTAGAAGGGATATTAAGAAAAGAAGTTGCTCTGGAATGCTTTTTGAAAGGTATTTCTTGGTGTTGAGGTATCCAAAAACCTGTAAAGTAAGCAAAGTTCTCTACTCTAAAGCTGATAAAAACCATAAAAACATGTTGCTTGTAATGAAAGCATGGGATAAAGTCTCAGAAGCAGTTGGAGTTGAAGGTAAGATTAATAGGCTAATTTAGATGGTTTGGCCTAATTAAAAAAAAAAATTGACTAGTTTATTAGTTTTGTACAGTATAGCCCAGGTTCTGCACAAAAAGGCCTTTATTGGACATAGCAGCTAAATATATAGACTTGCACGGGACAGGCTACGCTGACAGTCACACCTTTGATTAGGCTAGTCAATTTATTTCTGAGGTAGAAAAGAACTCACAAAGAAAAAATTTAAAATACCATTTGATTTTTTGCTTACAGCTATTTTTAAATATCATGATTACTGATATTTTTAATTTGTTCCCACACTTTAGCCTTAAAAGGCAAGATATAGGTTTTACCCTAGGCTATTAAAAAAAAGTTGACTAAATTACTAATTTAGATGGTTTGGCCTAATTAAAAAAAAATATAGACTAGTTTATCAGTTTTGTACAGCATAGCCCAGGTTCTGCACAAAAAGGCCTATATTGAACATAGCAGCTAAATATATAGACTTGCATGGGACAGGCTACTCTGGCAGTCACACCTATGAGTAGGCTAGTCAATTTGTTTCTGAGCTAGAAAAGGACTCACAAAGAAAAAATGTAAAATACCATTTGATTTCTTGCTTACAGCTATTTTTATATGTCATGATTACTGATATTTTTAATGTGTTCCTACTCCTTAGCCTAACATGGCAAGATATATGTTTTGCCCTAGGCTATTAAAAAAAAGTTTAATAAATTGCTAATTTAGATGGTTTGGCCTAATTAAAAAAAATATAGACTAGTTTATTAGTTTTGTACAGTATAGCCCAGGTTCTGCACAAAAAGGCCTTTATTGGACATAGCAGCTAAATATATAGACTTGCATGGGACAGGCTACTCTGGCAGTCACACCTTTGAGTAGGCTAGTCAATTTGTTTCTGAGCTAGAAAAGAACTCACAAAGAAAAAATGTAAAATACCATTTGATTTCTTGCTTAAAGCTATTTTTAAATGTCATGATTACTGATATTTTTAATGTGTTCCCACTCCTTAGCTTAAATACCATTTGATTTCTTGCTTACAGCTTTTTTTAAATGTCATGATTACTGATATTTTTAATGTGTTCCCACTCCTTAGCCTTAAATGGCAAGATATAGGTTTTACCCTAGGATATTAAAAAAAAGTTGAATAAATTACTAATTTAGATGGTTTGGCCTAATTAAAAAAAAATATAGACTAATTTATCAGTTTGGTAGAGCATAGCCCAGGTTCTGCACAAAAAGGTCTTTAGTTAACATAGCAGCTAAACACATAGACCTACATGGGACAGGCTACTCTGGCAGTCACACCTTTGAGTAGACTAGTCGATTTTTTTTTGAGCTAGAAAAGAACTCACAAAGAAAAATGTAAAATAACCTAACCTGACCTAACTGATATTTTTAATGTGTTCCCACTCCTTAGCCTAACAAGGCAAGATATAGGTTTTGCCCTAGGCTATTAAAAAAAAGTTGAATAAACATGCTGTGTTTTTTTTTCAAATTCGCTTTACTGATATTACATTCTAATTATTAGTAGTAAACCAGCTTTTAAAGATACTAACAAACCCATAGAGTCAGTGATTTTTTTATTTTGTCCAGGATATGTCCAGTTAAGAAGAAGGTTGATGGTGATGTACATTGCAAAGTATATCTGGAAAACTTAGGCTGTTTACATTAACTTGTTGGCTAAAAAAATATAATTTGATGTTCCTTTCAATGTTTTATTTCCAAAAATGTTAGCCTAATTGCCACCATTCTAAATGTACCCAGACCCTACCTTCAGATTTCAATTGGTACCCCTAGGCTAAATAGTATACTTGATTCTAGAATTGTTGATATAAAGCAAAAACACAAAAAAAAAGAAAAATAAGTTAACCCATGCAAAGAGATGAGGTCTATTAGACACTTTTAATTTTTCCCAGTCCCTTCCCCTAAAATATCAAAGTATAGGTCTTGCCTTAAGCTATTAAAAAAGCTTAGTTAATATACTGTTGTTGTATTTGTTAAATTAGCTTTATTGATGTTATGAACTAATTATTGTTAATAAAACAGCTTAAAAGGATAATGGCAAACCCATAAAATAAATGAAATTTTGTATTTTGCCCAGGCTATTTCCAGTTATGGAGGAGGGGAGGGGGACTGCTGACTCTAGACTGACCCTGATTCGTTATCCCTAACCTAACCTAACCAGAAAAGAAAAGGAATATTTTCGATTTCGAAACAATTTTACTGAATAATTACAACAACAATAATACTAAGCATTTACAATTAGCGATACAGTTTATTGTCTTCGATATGTTTCACTAATGCACTTAAAGCACATTGAAGTCTATTCACATGTGCTATATCAACTTTTGCAGCGAAACATAATTGATCCTCCATTTTAAATTTGCTCAAGGATATCACATATCTTGCATATACTTCATCCCATTCCAGACAAAGCCGTGATCCTCTCGTGATTTCCACCGCAATGTTTGGTGCTCTTGTATCATTACCATCAACTCCACTATCAACTTCTAAGAGGGTAAACATTCCACTCGCCATCACAAATATATATCCAAATGAGTAAAGTCAAACTGTTCTCACTCCTTTGAATTCTATTCACAGACTAATAAAACTATAGCAAAAATCCTTTCCTCATATTCCCTCCGCCGCTAATATGTAAGCGAGCCTCTGATTGGCTGAGAAGGAGACACGTGATCTAAATGTTTCCCATTCCTGGATCTTAACATTCGCCCCTAGCGTGCACTTGGCCAAACAACAACGACAAAACAAGATCTTAAAAGAAGTATCATTGACCCTGTCCCCGTTAGATTCAATAATCAAGAAAACATCCATCAAAGTGATAAAAATACGCTTTTTTCATTCTCACTGACAAAAACCATAAAAACCATAAATTGATGTTGACATTCGTGAAATACAATAAATGAATTGACCAACACTCATAAACGTCCAAGAAACATCCATAAAAGTGAGAAAAATCCTGTTTTTTCAAGTGAGAAAAATCCTGTTTTTTCATTCTCACTGACAAAAACCATAAAAACATGCATAAATTATGTACGTACCGGAGTACTAGGGTCCTTTCTACTAATGATAACCTCCCACAGTCCTCAGGGCTAGGATAGTAAGTTTTCTCGCAAGGACTAATTGAATTTAGGGGGCTAATTGAACTGGAAATAAGTAGTTCTAGTGCCTTTTTTGGAGTCAAAGGGATCGGAGGGCAACTATCCCCTCACGTCTTATTCTCCCCAAATATGTCCGATACAAATTTTTAAGGTAGCCGTTTGTTAAAAAATGGTTCAAAGACCACGTAACAAGGCTTTTGGGGTTTACATAACCCCCAGAGTCTGGGGGTTAAGGGTTATAAGTCATGCCCCGACTTTCAGAAGGTTTTTATGGAGGGAGTGGTCTTTTGAGCTTTAGAGTAGGCTCATTTGATTGGAAATGTACAGCTCTTGTTCCTATTCAAAAGTCAAACGTGATGGAGGGCAGCTAGTCCTCCCCTTCCTGATATCCTCTTTTCCCCAAACGCATTCGATCGAAATTGTAAGTTAGTAATTTTATTACAAATAGTCCAAAGAGCATATAACAGTATCTTTATGGTAAATGCAACTCCCAAGAGCCCAGAGGCAAGGGTTATAAGTTATGCCCCGGGGCTTATAAGGTTTTTATGGAACGGGTGATCATATAAACTTTGGACTGCACGGGGTTCATTTGATTGGAAATTTGAGTTTGTAGTCCCCTTTGACAAGTAAAAAGGGAAGGAAAGCCAATCAGTCAAACCCAACCCCCATCCCCTAAGATTATTATTCCCCAAAACGCATAGGCCCTACGGGCAAAATTTTCAGAGAACTATGTTGTTCAGTATAGTCGAACGGTTCAGTAATAATGTCTTTGGTTATGTCAACCTCCCGAAAGTCCTCAGAGCAAGGGCTGTAAGTTAAGTAATTCGTTCATTGCTTACAAAAATACATTTAATTGAGACAGTTTTGCGTGTTCGAACTTTACTTTTGAAAAACACGAAGGGCATACAAATGAGCGTTTCAGAAAGTATTGAGGGGAAATTTGAGCTAAATCAAAATACGTTGTGCGTATACGGATTGTCAAAAGGGTGTATCTCAGGAATGACTAAGTATATTAATTTACTCAAAACGAACAGAAATTACAATAAATAGTCGAGTCAAACTCAAAACGATCAACAACTGACATGATTGGGGCTGTTATACCCCATGCCTTCTCAAGAACAGAACATAATTTGTTATTTACTAAAAACAAAATACATTTTAAATGTTTTTACTTTAATAAATAATACATTATTAAAACTTTTATGAATGAATATCAGTATACATAAATCAAACTGACCATTTTTTCCAGTAAAGTGGAAATTATGTTATGGTTTTGAGAATGCAAGGGAGTTATCAACCCTACTCGTGTTAATTTTTGCTCGTTTTGAGTTTGATTTGGAAATTTATTGTGTATGTTGATCGTTATGATTTTTACCTATTTATTGATTGTGATTTGTGGTAGTTTTATGCTTGGAAGATTCCTTGACATTATTTCTGCTTATTTTTGGCTTAATTAAACTCTTTACTATTCTTGGAAAACTTGTTTTGTGGAAAAACTTTTTAAATTATTAAAAAAAAGAAATATAACTACACACGGTTAATGGAAGAATGAATAAGAAAAACACAAAAAAAAACAACAAAGAAATATATACTAGAGATTTTGAGAATAAATCCTTGCCTTTGTCTTTTGAATTCTCTTTTTTTGTAGTTTCTATTTATTCATTTTATTATTATTAGTTGCGCCAAGTTTGCACAAAGACTAGTGCAAAATCTAAATGTATTTTTAGTAACAAAACCCCCAATTTTTTATGTTAATCTTCTCTGTGCCTGTATTACGGTTTCAAAACCTCTGTCGATTGGTATCAGTGGTTGACAATCTATTGGTACCTTTAAGTGGCAATTGGCTTTTAACAAGGAACAAATTTAAAGTTTCTTTTTCTAGGTTTAGTGTGTATGTATGTAAGAGGAAAATATCTCTTAACATTTCTTAGATCTCTTAACATTTTGCGGTTTTTCACATTTTTTTTTCAGGTTTAATCTTTCAACCTCATTATTCCAAAAGTTTTAAAATCTTTCTAAAATCATCCACAGCTACGGCAGTGTTTTTGGTTCTGGAAAATATTTTTGTTTTTTTTACGTTTGTGTGTGTATGTGTTTTTTGGCGTGTTCCTTGTATCCAAGGCAATTCTGGCAAAGGAAAGGATTTTAAACCATTTTTTTGTTTTTATTTTATTTTTTTTATCTATTGCAAGCTACTAACCGTAGCTCACGTACTTGCTATGTGTCTGCAGCCACAAAGAAAAAAAGGGGAAGACCTCGCTTGTTTGTATAATAACTTGAAGCATTAATCCTTTTTCTCAACTGATTGATTCGTATGTTAAATAGGAAAGAAAAGCAGGACAAAGGTTAAATATTATCATTGTTGCCGAGGGTGCTGTTGACCGAGACGGCACTGCTATCACTTCTGAAATGGTGAAAGATGTAGTTGTGAAAAATCTGCAGCAAGACACAAGAATCACTGTTTTAGGTCATGTTCAACGAGGAGGAAGACCTTCAGCGTTCGACAGAATCCTTGTAAGTATTGTATCTAATCTTCCTGTAAATCTTTTAGCTGGCTATAAAAGGGTGGAGCTGTTCTGGTGTTATCAGATAGTGGTGGTTCCCAAGTCGAATATTAGCTTCTTTCTCCATTTTTATCCCCAGAAGTGAATCCCTGGAGGCATGGCTTCCTCGGGCTAGCAGGATGTACCTTTAATGAGTCTACCTGTCAGAGACATGACTACGAAAAGTGGGGCAAAGTGAGCTTGAGGATTGATGTATCTTAGGGAAATTGTGGCATAGTAAACGACATAGCGTTGAACCGGATTTAAAGATGGTTAGGTCACGTTTAACTGAGTAAGGATGATACACTATTAAAAATCATACTTTATGGCAGTCCTGCTGGAGTTTTATAGAAATCAGGACGTTCTCGAGTGGATTGTGAAGAGTCCTTATGGACAGATTTAAAGGAATGAAGAAATGCATGGGAGGAATTAAAGAATAAATCTCTGAACAGAACAATATGGAAGATGAGTCTGCATGGTTGTTTTGATCTTAGTTGGTTTTGAATTACGGTAAGTTGCCAATAGAATCAGCAGTAGCAGTAGCAGTTTTATTTTATCATTTCATTTAGGAAGCATATATAAAACTACACCATGCAGCTGAGTAGTGTGGCTTAATTTTACCATGTACCACCTATGATATGATACGTATGATATGATTTATTAACACTAAAAGCCCTAGTGGGCCATGGTTAATACACATTACACTTCAAAAACAATAAATGTAAACACCTTTATTATAAACAAAACAAAAATAAAATAAATCTAAAGAAAATGATCTCTATGCTCGACGCCCAGTCCAATAAATCTTCCCAAATTTTTTATCCCCAAAAATTTCTATCTCTTAATATATTAACAACCGATTCCACCCTTTCAAACCACCCCGGATAAAATTTTCTCTCTCAAACCTCTTAGCTCCTTACATAAACTTAAAAAATGAATTAAATCATCATTTTCGTCCCCGCACATCGGACAAAATAGGGACCAGCCTTCGACCTAATCTTCCCCAAATATTTTCTCCTGTCTCCAAATGCTACAAAATTTCCCCTTACTTATATTACCCACTTTAATTCCTCCCTACTAAGTCCCGCCTTAAAATACACTTCCTCCCCCCATAGGTCCTTAATACTAGCATACAGAGATAGAGAAGGTGACGAGGATATATCACATTGCCATTTCTGGATCTCCTGGCTTTCCAAAATAAACTTAACTTATTTTGCTACCGCCCCCTTTCTACCACTAAACCTTTCCCGCCTTCCCACAGCCTAGCTTCCCCACAACTTTCCAAAATTTGTTTAACTTGGCGATCCCAAGAGTCTTTCCTCCTATCTCTCAAAGGTTCTTGGTAAGCTGCTTTTAGTATTCTCTCCTCTAGGAGGGATACGAAGTTTACCCAATACTTAATCATACTAACTAGCCTTATAAATCTTTCACCCCTCAACCCCAAATCACCCCTTAAAACTAACCCATTAAACTTATCACTTAAACCTATCAATTTCTTAAAAAAAAAATTTAACTGGATCCTCTCTAACTTAGCCCCCTAACCAAATTCCCAATTTTCACACCCATAACTAAATACTGGTCTTATCTTACTATTAAAAATCCTAATCATTGATTTAATATCATTTAGGCCTATCTTTCTTAAACTACTTCTTAACACACTCCACATCGCCCTAAGTTCTCTTCTCTCCATTAGATCAACATGACTACTCCACCTTCCTTTAGATGTAACCTTACACCCTAAATACACAAACTTCTTTTCAATCTTTAACTCTCTACCATTCATATAAAAAATTTCACTTTGTCCCCCTTTTTCTCTAAATAATGCTATCGCTGACTTATCAACATTTAAAATTAGCTTCTTCTCAGCTAAATAATCATTGGTCAGGTCTAACAATCTTTTCAGCTCTTTTCAACTTTTTGCAACAAACACTATATCATACACAAAAAGGAGAGCAAACAAAGATTTACACGTTTACTCAATACATGGTACTGCCATACTCCTAAAATGATCCTCTATAGCATTTATAAATAAAGAAAATAGCCTAGGAGATAAATTTCAGCCTTGCTTAACTCTTATAATACTTTTAATTACCCTAGAAAACTGCTTCCCAACTCGAACTACGATCTTAACTACACTATACATAGCTACTATTATCCTAACAAATCTCCAGGGCAATTCTAATCATAGCAGGCTCTCGATAAGGTGCTTCCTAACTACTTCATCGAAAGCTCCTTTCAAGTCCAGAAAAGCTTCATATAACTTATTTTCTCTTCCTCTAGCATATTTTCTTATCAACACACTCAAAATAAATATCTGGTCTATAGCAATATATCCCTTCCTGAAACCCGCCTCTATATCTTTCATTTTTTTCTGTGATTTTTACCATTTATCTAACCTTGAACATAATACCTTACAAAAAAGCTTACTAATACGAGTACTATTCCCCATATTGATACATCTATAATTACTATGGACTAGCCTATCTCCTTTCTTATGCAACGGCACCAGAATAGATATCGACCATTCCCTAGGCTAGCACTCTTTATTCAAACGAGCCGAAAACAAAAGGCTTAAATTCGATAGAATCCATACTCTACTCCACTTCCACACTTTCAGTGGAATTCCATCTATTCCTGGCGTCAATCCACCCTTCATTTTCACTGTCTCTTCCCACAATTCATTATCCTTTGAATCATCTTCAGTCAACGGTAAATCTATAAAGTTGCCCCTGATTATCAGGGCTAAAAATTTGGTAGCGTGTTATAACTGAGGCTTGAGTAAGAATCGGTACTCAGAATCCAGTGAAAACTGATATTTATTATAAAAGGAAATAAAGGGAAAATATTCTAACTCTAAATATTTTAAATACTTCTAAACATCTTCTAGGTCTATTGTTTAATATTGTGTGGGTGTCCTTGTTCAATCCACGTTTGTTTACCGAAAAAACAGGATTAAGTTAATTCTAGGCTATCGAATACTTCTAATTGAAATATCTACACTTGAACAATCGGACAAGACTTGGTTACCAGTGTAATTAAAATTCTTTGCGTCAAATTATTGTTTCTCGGAATTTATGAATAACCTTTTTATCAGATCTCACCTTAGTTGTATAAACTAAACCAAGTTTCAGGTTTATTTCCTGAAAAGGAACTTAATGTTCTTTGGAACTTTGATAAACTTCAACTTTTCTATAGAAAATACGATCTTGGGACGGAAGAGATTGAAAATCTTAATCTAGAAATTTAATTCCTCTTTCTTCCCTAGCCAATCTGTAGAACACCAGGGCCGCCTTTATATAATATTAGCACGAGTTTAGAAATGCAAAAGTGGCTAAAAGAGGAAACAGAGTCCTTCTTTCGTATAACATCAGAGAAATCGCCAGGGAAGGAATATTGTATTGTCCTCTAGTTCCAATCTTCTTATATACATATCAGATTTAATTAAAATCAAGGTAAGATCCAAAGGTCTCTAAGCTGGAAGTAGGAAGCAAAAGCTCTTGAATTTATTTTTTCAGGTTAAGGGGTTTATATTGTACTTAAACCTTCGGTTATTCCCAAGTTCCAGTTTCTAAGACAAAACTAATTTTATTTATATTTTAATCCTTAGAAATGCTGTATTTCATCTAGAGTCCCCAAGTCTTTCTAACTGAACCCAAATCACCAAAATATAATAAAATGTCGCGCTTTGACTCCAGCACTAGTTTATATCTCCTATATAAGTATTAAATTTATTACTTGGCCTGGTCTATCAAGGTGACAGAAATCTTTCAGAAGTTTAATTCTTATTTTAATTTTTATCCTCAAAGGGAAATGTAGAAAGACAATGGTAGCTTTATCTTAGTTACAAAGAAAACACTTACTCGCTGTTAGTTCCAGAAAAGACTACCCCATTTGGGTACCAGAATCATTATTTTAAGCTTTGTCTTATTTTGTCATTCTTGTCTCCCTTTGGCAAGAGACCAGTTTTAATGCAATCCCTCTTTTTTGTACCAAGGCCAATAATAATTCTTTGTTCAAAAATGTTGGTTTCCGTTTTTACTATATTCAAAAAACCATGTTTTGTTGTAATTTTTATCATGTTATATTGTCACGTAATATTTTTAGGCGTTGAACTCGGATTTTGAAACGGACAGGTTTATTTGCATTTTATGGAACTTTTAAAGTCAAGTGTACTATTGTTCAAGTCAGAATTCACAATTTTAGGTCTGTTTTCTTTGCACAAAAATAATAATAAAGGTTTGCTATTTTCACCATTACACTAAAGTCATAATAAAGCTTTTATATTTGTACAAATTAGTCAGGTTATGGTAAGGCTTTTTGACAAATCTATAACCCTATCTAAATATGAAAACTTCTGATTTAACGGTTCACCTTCTCCTACTTCCTCAAACTTAACTTTCACATATTAGGCCCAACTCTCAGCTGGGGGGACTTCACCAACACCACGTATCCCTCCAACGGAAGTTTTCACAAGCTTCAAAAATGCCCTGGAGTCCGCCATACTAAACGCTTCCTTAATCCTACGAGCTTCTTCTGACTTAAATTTATACTGTTTTCTTTTAACTAGATTTCTATTTTCCTTCTCTTCTCTCGATACAATTCTAATCGCTCATACATTTCATGTGGCAGACTACCCTTCAAACTCTTAAAAGCTTCTATCTCTCCCCTCCTACAATTCTCACACTCTTCATAAAAAAAATTCCCCTCGTGCCTAACTTTACTTCTATTCCCTAGCCTTGATTCCTTCCCTATATCATACACTATACCACAAAGTTCTGTGAGAGAAGATTCAAGATCACCTTCTTCTGTCAATTGAGCTCTCTTCTCTGGTCTTTTCTCTGAACTTTCCTCAGAAAAATATAGCCTAAATATTTCCTCATTATTCTTATCCATTCTAAGGGGCTTATTTACTTTCACTACCTCACTCTCCTTAACTTTTCTTCTACCCTGTTCTGACTTAAATTTATACTGTTTTCTTTTAACTAGCTTTCTATATTCCTTCCTCTTCTCTCGATACAATTCTAATCGCTCATACATTTCATGTGGCACACTACCCTTCAAACTCTTTAAAGCTTCTATCACTCCCCACCTACAATTCTCACACTCCTCATCAAAAAAATACCCCTTGGGCCTAACTTTACTTCTATTCCCTAGCCTTGATTCCTTCCCTATATCATACACTATACCACAAAGTTCTGTGAGAGAAGCTTCAAGATCCCCCTATTTTGTCAACTGAGCGCTCTTCTCTAGTCTTTTCTCTGAACTTTCCTCAGAAAAATATAGCGTAAGTATTTCCTCATTAGTCTGATCTATTCTAAGGGGCTTATCTACCTTCACTACTTCACTCTCCTTATCTTTTCTTCTACCCTATTTATCCTTTTGACGATCTAGTGTACCCCCTCACATTAAAACAAGCTCTTATTGGCAAATGGCCTGAACCATGCGTCCAAATAACCTTACAAGCCAGACACCGAGTAAAAAGTTCCTTGCTAACAATCAAATAATCTATCACATTTGGAGACATCCCCGAAAAACATGTACATTCCGCCCCTTACCATCAGTTCCTATCCTTCCAATCAAAATAACTAAATTCTCCTTACCACAAAGATCCTAAAGCTTACTTCCCCATTTATTTTTCAGTCGAAAGTGGTCCCTACTCGTCCTCTGCGGGATACTCAAGTTCCCCAAAATATCCAAGCCTCCCAGTGGTTCCTCAGTCTCAGGCATGGCACTTAAGGCATCCTCCTGTTCAATTCCTTTGTAACAATTAAAGTCACCTTAAAAAAAGAGATCAACAGTAAATTTATAAGACAAATCGCACTTTTCTTCTTCTAAAATCGACGTATCTTTATCATAAAAAGAAATCGACTCAGGTTGTACATATACTGAACAAAAAATAACATTCACACCTTATAATTGCACTCTAATCAATGCAATATTTACCGATTTGCTTTTAATACGCGCAACACAATGTTTATCAGTCCAATTTTCACGCACTAATAATGCTACACCTCCGTATACCCTACCATTACGCGACTTTTTCCTGTGGCTCCCATACTACTGATTTCCCAGAAACCTCTTTTTCTAGCCACTTCTCTACTAAAGATACTACATTCCAATTCCTTGACGTCATCAATTGCGACACTTTCCTAGAACAAAATCCACACACTTTCCAATGGGCTAAATTCACTTCAATTAATTTGCGATGGCCCGCTTTTACCTATCCGTCCCATATTAATTCTCCCGTTATCATTCTAACCGGAGCAACTCTGCTGGACAGATTACTGTTCGGGCTATGATCCACACTTCCACCATCGCGGATAACTTTACTTCGCTTGCACGTTACTGGGACTAGGTGCACCCAATTCTTGATTACTGCGCTTGGCCGCCACGTTACTGTTTCCTGCAAATACTAAACTATTCGCCAACGAACCAGCTAAAGCATTCTCTCCAGCCATCCTACCCTGCACCACTGTCTGCGGACTGTCTATCCTTCCACTTCTACCATTCCTCTCACCTTGCAACGGGGTAAATTTTTGGTTGTGCAGCCAAGCCATTTGCGATGGTATTTCTATCAAAATTTACTGGCCGAAATCATATTAAAAATACTTGTTTTCAATCTTCAGTTTAGTCCCAAGCAGCTTAGCGGGTTGTTCGGGTTTACTGATAGCCACCAGTGTTATACCGGTAGGCCACGATGCCACCAGTATTATAGTGGTAAGCTACAATGCCCAATATTGGCGTCGTAATGTACGGGTGTCACCACTTATTGGAGGGGAAAGCCCCGTTCCCAACTTATAATGTAATGCCCGCATCTACCACACCGGCTCTGCAAATATCGGGTTTGGTACTACCCTATTTACAGTATACCCTGTCCCAGGGTATGATAACGCGATTGAGTAGTCAAATGGCCACTTTTTAAAGCCAAATGTACCCGTCTTGGGTTACCACTAGAAAATCTCTAACTCTCTCCTTGGAGGTAATAAATCCCCCTGTCAATATAATAATGACGGTATCTCGTAACTCTATTCTTACCTTCCTGGGTTCCGGGAAATTTAGTAGACAGTTTGTAGAAAATACCTTACTTGTATTCTTCCAACGGTCACTTATAACAACCAAAAAATATGTTTCCCCGAACTGGGTCTAAATGCAGACTAACTCAAAAATAATATTCTTTACACAACTGTTCATAGGTGGGGACCTTCGCTTGGCCCAGCCAATCCTCTCAATCCCCATTCAAAACCAATTCTACTTTCTTAGCTTTATTATTCAATGACTCAAACCAGGAAGTCCAAAATAAAATTTAGTTCAAAGCTTACTTATTGCAAACCACTATAGCTTAGCAACGAGACTTTTAAATTGCCATTGAAAATTAAACTAAAGGCAAATCTAAGAAAATTTATTTACAGAACAAAACCAGGTCATTTATCTGAAAAGAAAAGAAACAGGGGTGAAACCCCAACACCTCCCCCCGTAAGATAAATGACCGCCCACGCGCTACCTTGGTCCACCCTTACAAACATAAACACATAACTTCAACTTTACAAAATCCATTCGCCTTCTCTCTTCCACCAGAGTCACTGCTACTACTTCCACCGCTTGGCTGTGGATCGGTCGTCATCAATACGTCTCTACTGTAGGACCACCATGGTCTAAATCGTATAGCATCTGCATTAGGTTTTGAAAGTTGAAGTCCCCAAGATTCGTAGACAATAATTGTGCGCAGCACAATCAAAAACAAAATTTTCTCGCTCTCACGAATTTACATTTGAGAGGAGCAGAGAATCAGTTTCTGGCCCATATGATGATGCCAGCCATCATGAAAAATTGGCTGCACTAGCCTCATAATTTCCATCTGTGGAAACAACCCCAAATCTCAATAAAAAAGTAAATTGCCCCTTGGTATAATTTCAAATAATCTAAGGCCGAAAATGCAAAGCCCTGTGAAAACGATCAGTGTACTGGGAATGAAGTAAAATTTTGAGCGAACCATTAATCGCCTTTTTTCTGGGTTCCCTTCCCCGGGATAATTAACTGAAGAATATACATTGATGCTAATTGAAGATGAAACTTAGATACTGAATATAGTTTTCCGGAAATAATTGTCGATTCCCATGAAGAATAACAGCTATGAATAGGGTTACTGGACAAAGGTTTGGGTGAAGTATGAAGTGACTGGGAGAGAGTATCTCCCATGGGCTCCAGATCAGAGAGGCAAAATCTCGGTAAAGGGATCACAACTTGTCCGCCAGTTGTGCAGTGAGGAAAAGGGCTATCTTTCGTGACCTCCCCGCAAGGGATCTTCCCCAAGGGATTCCTCCCCCTCATAAAGGATTGACATATCTTTTGAGCTGATAATACCAATCTCAGATTCTTTTCCAAGTTTTTCCAATCCGACTCGACATTCAATCTCTCCCAACTTTCCCCCAACCCGTTGTAGGTCATTCATATCTTTTTTGTAACCATCTTGTCTTATTCCACATGGGTCTTGGACCTCTTCTTCCCCCCTATTATTTATGTTATCAAGGCACAGCCCATCCAACATTTTATTTTTCTTCCTATTATTTATGTTATCAATGCACAGCCCATTAAACATTTTTTTATCTTTTGCCATTTCAGGCTGAATCTTCAAATTTTGTCTCTTTTTTGCATTTATTTGTTCTTTTTCACTTTTCTCAATTTTGTCATTCGCGCAAAATAACAAATCATCGTTAAATCTGATTTGGACTCCAGTGTCTACAATCTTTGACTGCATTACTTCATTGTAGCTCCTTTTAATATCTCTTTTCTCTGTTTTAGTTCTCTTTACTTTTACCGCAGATACAAATATTTCGGTATCAAATGGGAACTGAATTCTAACATTTGGTTTTTTCATATTGTACTAAAATTTCCCGAACTTTGCGAGGAAAAGTGCGTACAATAAATTTTGTCTCATTTTTCTTTGGTACAATCAGTGTTTCATTTTGGCCTGTTCGTGTTAGCGTCTCATATTCATTAAAAGTGTTCTCAAGTTTTCTATTTTCTGCAAATTTTCCTGAAAAATCATTTTCGCACGTCTTATTTTCAATATTATGTTGTCTGTTTTTTTCTTCATCCCGTTTCTCTGGATTATCAATTTCTCGAACACGCGTATCAAGTATTTCGCTTTTCCGACAGTGTGGTACAGCCTCCTAATTTGTTTTATGGGCCGGTCCACCTCCCCCGGTAGTCAACGAAGTTGTGTATTTTTTCGTCTTAGTGTAATTTTTTCCCACTGTTAAAGAAGTCGCTTTTAACGATAGGAGATTTCCTATATCACCAAAGTCTCCTCCTACTAAAACATCTACTACTAGCGTAGGTACTAAGCCGACTTTTATCGTTTTTCTCTGGACCGTACCGTCCTTCTTTGCAATTTCTATTCTTACCCAAGCAGACGGGCATGGGTGTTTGTCTCTATAATAAAATAATGTTGTAATCTTATTTTTATGGTCTATCTCCGTTCTATTAATTAGGTCAGTTCGCACATAGGTTTGGTCACTGCAGGAATCAATTGCCATTTCGACTAATACCCCTGTTCAATTTTCCGTATATTTTATGCGACTCTACAAATGCGTAATTTTTTTCCCTATTATGGGTCATGGCTCAGGCTGTCGTCTTATGTGGTTTTTGGTCATGTTTGCTTGGAGAGTTTCTTGCAAAATTCCCCGTGGAACCACAGTTATAGCAAGTTAGTTCTCCTTGCGCTGTGTTATAGTGCCTATTTTTGTTATACTCTCTATATTGAAATATGTCTTTGTCCTCCACTTCCTCTCTTATTTCGGTCCACCTATTTGCCATTTCCCCATTTCTTCGCTTGTTTTTGGGTTCTTTTCTTTTAAATATATTTTCGATTCTGTGTGGGTATTTTCTAAAAATTGTTCCATTACTGTTTTATCTATTATTTCCTTTATCTTTTCTTTTATTTCTTCCGGGTGTTCTAACATTCTATAGTTTTCTAACTCTAGCCATTTTAAACACATATCTTTCAATTTGTACCCGAGTTCTTTATAAGTTTCGTTGTCTTGTTTTCTTTCGCTTCTAAATCTCCTTTGAAAGTGCTTGGGGGAGAGTTGAAACTTTTCAAAAATCGCTTGTTTTAGTCTTTCAAAATCTTTTGAGTATTGCATTGGTAATGCTTTATATACAATTTGTGCTTTGTAGTTAAGGAGGGGCTGTAATTTTGTCACCCAATTTTCTCTCGGCAATTCATTTAATTCCGCGAATTTTTCAAAGTTGTAGAGGTACAAATGTATATCTTCATTGTCTTTCATTGGTTGAAAGTTTATTGCGTGCATTAAATTTACTGTGGAGGATCCTTGCTGCTCTTGGTAGTTTTTCCCTGCAAAATATTTGCATTAGTTCTCTTCTATCATCCCTATCTGCCTCTTCCTTTCGTTCTCTGGCTATTCTATCAGCCTCTTCCTTTTGTTCTCTGGCTATTCTATCAGCCTCTTCCTTTTTTTCTCTAGCTATTCTGATATTCTCTCTTTCTTTTCTATCTTCCTCCTCTTTTCTTTCTCTGGCTATTCTCTCTTCCTTTATGAAATTGAATATTTGTTGTGTCGCACCTATTTGAGTACTCTTTCGTGAGCCCCTGCTGGAAATTGAGCTTCTACTACTCCTGCTACTTGGCCTACTATGATTCTCTCTGTCTTTATATCCTCTTCATTCGTTTTCTGAGTCCGTTCTTTCTATAATTATATTTTCTCTTACTCCCAACTCCCCTAGGTTTTGTACCTCATCTATAGGGTGAGTTGGTTTTTTATTACCCGGATTTTCATATAATGATTTTTCTTCGTATATTATCACCACTTGTTCTTTTGTCTTGTTTTCTCTATCCGGGAATAAGTCTTTTTGAGTATACCTTAAACTATTTTCTTCTTCAACGGCTTATACCAGATGTTACTTTATTATTGTTTTTGTTTTGAAAATTTCACCTTCATAAATGGCCGAAATGTCTCTTTCACCTCCTGAGTGATATATGGTTCTATCTGATGGTGTTTTCTTAGGGTATTTCCAGCGGGAGTCGCATACAATTGTATGTCTGAATTTGATTGTTGTTTTACCGCGGTAGATCTTGTCTGAGTTCTCCGTTTGTCCGCCATTATTTCAAGGTTTCCTTAACGTCTTCCATCCAAATGAAAATCCTTTTATCAATGTCTCTTTTTATCTTTTCGTGGAAAATTGTTACGTTTTAATTTGCTAATTCTACGTGGGTGGCGCAGCCTCCCTTGTCTCACAAGTTAATTATTCGCGTGGTCTTAAGATTCTTAGATTTTATTACTTATTGTTATCTAATTAGGTACAGCCAAGATAAAAAAACATTTCTTTTTGCGATTCTTTTTATATGTAACCACAATAGGCTACTATATAGGCTAACTCAACTTGTCTCTTCGAAATCGCAGAATTCTTTTACTATCAGGTTTACTGATAGGACCTTTTCTTGCTGCCACCAATGTTCGGGTTTACTGATAGCCACCAGTGTTATACCGGTAGGCCACGATGCCACCGGTATTATAGTGGTAAGCTACAATGCCCAATATTGGCGGGGTAATGTACGGGTTTCACCACTTATTGGAAGGGAAAGCCCCTGCCCCAAATTATAATGTATCGCCCGCGTCTACCACACTGGTTCTGCAAATATCGGGTTAGGAACTACCCTACTTACAGTATACCCTGTCCCCGGGTATGATAAAGCGATCGAGTGGTCAAATGGCCACTTTCTAAAGCCAAATGTACCCGCCTTGGGTTACCACTAGAAAATCTCTAACTCTCTCCTTGGAGGTAACAAACCCCCCTGTCAATATAATAATGACGGTATCTCTATTCCTACCCTGTCAGGGTTCCGGGAAAATTAGTAGACAGTTTGTAGAAAATACCTTACTTGTATTCTTCCAACGGTCACTTATAACAACAAAAAAATATGTTTCCCCGAACGGGGTCTAAATGCAGACTAATATAAAGATTGTTGCTATGCTTACGCAAGTTAGATATAAGTGTATTTCTCGTATTTAGTGTTTTATTACGTTAAGGGTATATTTTTGGTATTTAGTGCATTTTCCACTTCAAGGGTATAGTTGGGTATGTGTTGTTTTTAAGTACTTGTTTCTGCCTTCTTTTCTATTCAAGGTAGTGGGTCACCATGACCAAAAACCTGCCAGCCAGTGAGAGGCTACTTTGGGGGTCATGGAACCAGAATTTTACGCTTGGGCCTTGGAAGATAAGAAGGGGGAAAAGACAACTTGTGGACAGTTCAGCTTTGAGAACCAACAGTGACAAGTGGTTAGAGGAACACCGCTGGGAGATTTCGAGCAACCTCCACCTTTCTATAACATACGGTGCGCTGGGAGAGTTTAACAATAACCTCCACATTAACTGCCGTTGGAGAGTTCCAGTAGCCTCAACTAGCCTACTATAGACGGCGAGCTTGGAGGGTGCAGCAGTCACCTCCAAATCAACTGTGCCAGCCGGTGCAAGTTGACTATAGCTCGGATTCTCTACGGCTTCAAGAAGACTGTTCACGAGTGTACTCTAGTATTGTATTTTGTTTATTAGTTTATTAAAGTAGTCTTAGCAACATCTTGAGTAGATACGAATCCTGCCTACCACGTTACCCAAGGTCTTGTCCTCGTGGAGGCTTGATCACCCCCCACTGGGGACCAATAAGACAATATTTCTTTAGAGAATTATACCATACTTCACACTAACTCAAAAATACTATTCTGTACAGCAACTGTTCATAGGGGTGGGCCTTCACTTGACCCAGCCAATCTTCCCAATCCACAGTCAAAACCAATTCTACTTTCTTAGCTTTACTATTTAATTACTCATACAAGAAAGTCTAAGATAGAATTTAGTTCAAAGCTTGCTTATTGCAAACAACTATAGCTTAGCAACGAGACTTTTAAATTGTCATTGAAAATTATACTATAGGCAAATCTAAGCAAATGTAATTACGGAACAAAACCAGGTCATGTATCTGAAAAGAAAAAAAACCGGGGTGGAACCCCAACACGGGTTTGTTATTATTTTTCACTGCCTCTAAAAACGGCTTCAACTTATTCCGGATCAATCTCTCATGCTCCGTGTAAACAGGACTCGTAGCCAAATTAGCCCTCTTCAGGTTACGATTTGATTTCAGGATAGAATCCCGAAAAAATGTACTGTAAAATTTCACAAACACGGGCCGAATACCGTTAGTTGCTTTCAATAAAAAAAAAACATCCTTAATATCGGGTTGCCTTAGGCCTAAAACTGGCTTCATCGAGTTAAACATTGAGATAACTTCTTCTCTAAGGGATTTTTCAGGCTGAAGTGGGGGTGCAAAGTTATGTAAATCTAAGTTTTCTCTCTTGTTCTCGGCCTCCGTCTAGCTAATTTTCCTTTTAGCCGACCTCAATTCCGAATTTAAATTCGCTACCTCATTCTGAAAAGCCTGGGAGTTCCATTGCAACTTCATGATTGCGGCGTTCATACTTTGGGATAACGTGGAAACCTCTGACTCGATTCCACTAATCTGTCTTGCCATAGGTTCCAATCGGTCCAATTTCTCCAATTTGGAATCCATTTCTACCAAAATATTCGCTAACGCTATTGAATAAATCATTTCTCCCCCTATTCCAATCTCCAAATATCATTAAACGGGACTCACAGGCAAGAGGGTGTTTAACGACCCCCCACCAACAAAAAGACACTCCTTTTCTGAATGAAATCCAAATACACCACTGCTAATCTCTGGCTGTCTTGAACACCGATATAACAATCCAGTTCAAATAAAATACAACCAGAAACTGGTTTTTCACATTGGCAACTCTCCTAGTACACAGAGAGATGTTCACTGATTGTCTGGTAGTCTTTGGGATCTAGTTAATTCAATTTATTCCCCCCCCCCCCCATCATAGCCATTCAGTTTTGTCTTTTACAAAAAACTGATAACAAAAAATGAAAAAGCTTGACTCTTTTTCTTCAGATAACGCCTTCTGAACGGGATGTAATCATTTCTTTCTTTTTTATATTTAATGGCTCTTTTTTATATTCACTGGCTAGTGAATTCAGCCGCACTTACCATTACCATTCATGATCAAAGGAATTACTGGATTTACTGGAAAGTAAATCCAGACTGCTAGTGGAAATTGTCCCCGGCTACTGTTTTTTAATACCAAATTCAATTATTACTGTCAATGTTTTTCAATAAGCTATGAATCTAACTAATGTCAGTTTATTAAGGACACTGCACCCCCTCCCTCCCTGCCTTTCTTGGTGTATAGAGACAAGTTACGCTTCTTTCAACTCACTAATTAGGGATTTATTTCTAAGAATAGTGCCAAAGACAGCAAGGAATATTAACTAGTTAAGCTTTAGAACGATATCAACTGTGCTTCTGGGGCATTCCGTGGCATCCAAGTCTTTGTACCGAAATTGGTATAGGATAATAAATGTAAATTATAAATCTCTAATAACGTATATAATAATAATACGCAATATAAATTCATTGCCCATCATAAATGTAAGATGCCACGCTGATGGATTAATAAAGAAAGAAAAGGAAAAGAAACAAATAAGTTCTGACAAATCTAAACAAAACCAAAACAAAGGAGAACTGAGAGAAAAAAATACAGTTAAGGACAGTGATATATAAGAACGAACGCATGATCAACGAGGGACAATTTCAGAGGTGCTTTCACCATTAATCTGCCTCTGATATCTCTCATTTTTTTTCTGCACCGCAGACACTGGACTGGAAACTCCTTACAGCAAGGATAGGGAGCAGTTGTTAGTCCAGAGAGGCAGCCGTAGCAAATATTTCGCATACTTGTAGAAACACTTCCGTATATCCTTAATATTTGAAGCAGTAATTTTGCAAGGGTGAGCAGATGCGGAACAACAAATACATTATAAACGCTAGCTAAGATACGGCGGTTAAATTCGAAATTTAATGCAACTAGTAAACCATAGATATAGATATATTTCTCACAAAAGCCCCATGGGCCATGGATAATACAAATACAACAAAACGCATAAAACATAACAATAAGTTCAAACACTTTTGAAAATAACACTACGATAGAAAACCCTCCCTATGTCTCATCCCCACACTTACAAAATTTCCCAAATTTGTAATGTCCACTTTGTAACTACTTCTTATTTTATTTTCTAAGCACCTTCTATCCATGACAACCTTCCCAAAATTTCTCTTTTAAGGACCTATAGTTTTTCACAATAACACATAAAATGTTATAAAACTTCAGACTCCCCGCACATCGGACAAGAGAAGGGACCACTCCGTACCTTATTCGTCCCTAAATACTTTCTTCTCCTCCCAAGTGGCATAAAATTCCCTCTTACTGATAAGACCCATTTTAAATGCCCCTTTGGTGTCCCTATATCTCTGCCCCATAATATATAGCAGGTTGTAATCTACATGCAAAAATACGCTTTCGTAGCTTGATATCCTTTGCTCCTATATCCTTTATACAACTCTTAAGAAATATGCCAGTTAAACTTTTGCCTTTACTTGACCTTAGAGTTATGTTTCATGTCCACTTACCAATTAAAACAAGTCTACAGCCTAGGTAAGCATACTCTTTCACTCTTTCTTAACTCCCCTCCCGTAACTAAAATTTTCTTTGGATGTCTTCACTCCCCTTGCAAAAACCATTACTGCTGACTTCTCTAGATTTAAAACCAGTCTCTTTTCCTTAAAATACTTTTCTACACTCTCTAATGCATGCTACAGATTCTCTCTACTATTTTCCAATAAAGCTATATCATCGGCGTACAAAAGTGCAGACAATTTTTTATCAAATACTTGCAATTCATCGACTATCCTTTCCCTTAAACAGCTTTCAATGTCAGTAGAAAGGCCTCAATTGATCCGAACATTACCACGTGGTTTATGGTTTTCTCACTGAGAATGAAAAAACAGGAATTTTCTCACTTGGAAAAACAGGAATTTTCTCACATTTATGTCTGTTTTCATGGATGGTTATGTGTGTTGGTCGATTTATTTGATGTTTTTCATGGATGGTTATGGATGATTTATGGTTTTTGTCAGTGAGAATTTGAATAACAGGAACTTTCTCACATTTATGTCTGTTTTTATGGTTTTTGTCAGTGAGAATGAAAAAACAGGAACTTTCTCACATTTATGGATGTCAACAGCAATTTATGTTCCTGTTTTATGGTTTTTGTCAGTGAGAATGAAAAAACAGGAGCTTTGTCACATTTATGGATGTCAACAGCAATTTATGTCTGTTTTATGATTCATTGTCAGTGAGAATGTACATGCTCGACGCGAATGTTATGAGTTTCCAGGAAACAGTTAGATCACGTGTTTCCTTCTCAGCCAATCATCGAGTCGGTTACATCTCCCTTCTCAGCCAATCAGAGGGCTGGTTACATATTAGCATCGGAAGGACTATAAGGAACGGGTTTTTTGCAAAAGTTTTATTAGTCTGTGAACAGAATTAAAAGGAGTGGGAAGAAGAAGAACAGTTTGACTTTACTCATTTGGATATATATTTGTGTTGATGATAATGACGAGTGAAATGTTTACCCTCTTAGAAGTTGATAGTGGAGTTTATGATAATAGTACAAGAGCACCAAGCATTGCGGTGGAAATCACAAAAGGATCACGTCTTTGTCTTGAATAGGATGCAGTATATGCAAGATATGTGATATCCCTGAGCAAATTTAAAATGGAGGATCAATTATGTTTTGCTGCTAAAGTTGATATAGCACATGTGAATAGACTTCAATGTACTTTAAGTGCATTGGTGAAACATATTGAATACAATAAACAGTATCGCTAATTGTACATGCTCTGTATTATTGATGTTGTTGTAATTATTCAATAAAATTGTTTCGAAATCGAAAATGTTATCTTTCTTTTCTGGTTAGGCTATGGGGCTAACGAATCAGGGTCAGTCTAGAGTCAGCAGTCGGAGTGAAAGGACTGACAAATGAATAAATTTGAGAAAGAGAGAATTAGATCAAATCTAATGTTTATGAAAAAACATTTGATTTTGGATGACGATTTTCTCCAGTTATCTCTTCAATGCAGAATATTCTCTTGTCAGGGAACAATTGACAATATAATGAGGAGTGATTCTCCCCCATTGGACTATTGTATGAAACTTTTAAAATGTGATTCAAATGCTTATACCCAATTTATTGATATATTAATTGGAACAAAGCAGAATCATATTGTAGATATACTTTTGAAAACATTGCCAATGGATTTAATGTAGATGGCTCCCCCGTCAATCGAAAGAGGTAACGTTACAGAGCTATTCCTCTCCCCCATTTCCCTCTCATTGAATTTATGGAGCGTGGACGCTTAGTTTCGTTTTAGCTGTGAGTGAGTTGACATCGGAAACCGAAAAATGTTCTATATATGTCCATTGTGCATGTACACTCTTGGCAGTTGGACTCAGTGTGAGACTTATACAATTATTGATGACTATTGTGAAAATTGAAAATTATGTAATCCTTGTAAATTACATAGAGGCTATGCAGTACAAATTGAAGGATTTAATTCATGTCTTGAGGAGGTGTGTGACTCTCACCCTAGAGGGCATCTGTGTTCCAATTGTCACTATGATAAATGTGATCAGTGGGAGAATACTTACCCCGCTATGATTGGAAAGAATCTTAAACGTGATTTTAGTTTATTTCTACGAGATTGGTATCGTCGCGGATTTAAATTATTCTGGGAAGAGGAATCTGGTCTACGATTCAACTGTTGGGGTAACATGACAATTTGGTTTCTACGTCTTCGTTTTGACGACACTACCTATTATGACTATAAACCAATTGATTTTTATTTGGCAGTTACTGATTTTGATTCACCATTTGAAAACACTTTATGTGATATTGCTTTAAATAGACAGATTGAAACTCTGGAATTTCATAATATGAATGCAAATAGTATCATTGACTATACAAAGAGATATGACAAGAGTGAAGTTACATTGTACTGTAGAAAATGTGACCCTGACTTTGCAGTCAATCAAGATCAATATACAGTGACTCCAAATGATTTACCAGCATTAGTGGTTCAAGACAGATGCCTATACATAGAAGAAGAAGAAATCTAAATGTAAGATTTAAAGATATTGTTGTATATATACGCCTTTTATTAATAAACAAATTCACAAACATTTTCTAGGGACTTTACTCTTAGGACATTGAAATAAATATTGTCTATGTCTGAGAGGATGTTTTCCACTAGACAGTCGTTCCGACGGGGAGTGTCAATATAAATTTTGAGAAACTGCTTGTAAGTATAGCCGTGACATCGGAATACAAAATATAGTAGTGCATGGAAGCCACAGCTTTTAGTTGTTAGATCCTGCACCCTCTTCCGATTTTGAATAATAGTTTTCCCACTGCTCTCAATATAGTTGCTGATGTGGGGTGTGTAGAATGTATAGGGTAGACCAAGAGGATCAAAAAATTTAATCGTCTTCATTGTTTGAAAGATGCACAGCCAATGACCCGTCAGCACAGTCGATGGACTGCTATTAACAATAATCAAAGTATTGTTGACACTTTGAATTTTTCCAAGAAAGTCCGAGGGCGGACAATAGGATTTGTACTGGGACATGTAGGGGTCCATATTAAATACATTGATTATTTGACTGGTGTTCATGGCGCCAAGTCTAGTAGAACACTGCCTGCAGGAGTGATTTTCCAATAGGCTTCACATTGATTTAGTGAGATTAGTGCAACACTCTCACACAATGGGTTGTAAAATGTACAGTCTAAACACACAGTCCCTGTACATACTATACTCATATCCTGCGTGCCAAACCAATCCAGTACAATGATACCATGTGTTTTAGCAAACATGTCTTGGGTTATACCATTTTCAAATAGTTGAGAATCATGATCTAGGGTTTGCATGGTCAACTCGTACAATGTTCTATAGCATCTATTAAATGATAGATTGTAGAGTGGGATACCTTTTACTTTGCACACAAGAGATGAAAGTCCAAACATGTCGAATGTATGTGGGCATTCAGTCCATGATCCTATTGCACTGGCACTTTTTACAAATGCCAAAGCAAGTTTTGACGTAATTTCACCATTGATAAAGGATGAATCGGTGAAGGTGCGTGAGCCCATTGCACTATGACGTTGATTGGTGATTGTATGAGGAACAAGTAGTTTAATATTGTTGCCATTGGCTCTCAGTTTTTCCACGGCCAAAGCAACAGAACTCATGACCTGTTGTTTGCGTAAATGAATTAGTGCCGAAGTGAGGGAGAGACTTAAATCAGGAGGGACAGCAAGTTCTTTTCTCAATATGAAATTGGTGGGTGCAAGCGTTAGTTTTATATCCACTTTAACATTGGGTGGCAGCCATTGGGGTATATTATATATTTAGTGATATATTTTTCCAACTAGATGTATTTCACTAGTTGTAGCATTTTTAAGTGCATCTGTACTATCAGTATTAGTAATATATTCATATCCATTGGAGATGCCTCTCAATTCCTTGTATGACTTGGGTGTCATCAGCATGAATTGCATATAGCTTTTATAATTTGAGAGATTGTTGCTTGTGCTCACCAGCGTGCCATTGATGTAGACACTAATTTGACGAAATAAATTATGTAATATACAATTTTCATAGGATATTCCATCGGCCCGAATTGGCATTGTATTATCGGATTTCCGGACTTTCATTTGCAAATCTATAAATGTTGAAGACATGTCCATAAGGTAGTTTTCATTGGACTAAATTTGAAAGTGGATATTATCGGAGAGGGATTGTTGAAGATAAAATTGTTCATAGTATCCATGCTTGACACTCACATCAACATTTTCAGCATTGAATAGATTCAATGAGGCGGTGATTGAAGGTTGAGAATCCTTATGCGGTAGGTAGGACATTTTAGGAGAAAAAATCTAGTTTCGATCTAACAATTTTCTTCCTGGGACTTCTTTTTCTGTTTAAAGCACGTGTCGGCTTTTTCGTTATTTTCTTTGACAAGAGGGATGATGTCTTTCGTTTCCGACCTGAGTGGAGACTGATGAGTGATGCATTGTTTCTTGACCTTTTTAAGCCTTTATCATTTTGTTTTAATCTCTCGCCAAGGGCTCGCGCACTGGACCTAAGATTTTCCGAAGCACTTTTTTTTAATCCTTGCCAGAGCCCCAATCGTATAGTGTAGAGGATGCAAAATCTGTCGCAGCCGGTACAAGATATTTTCTAGCCAGTGGTAGTGAAGAGTGAAGCAGCTTATCAAACTAACTGCCAAGACCATAGCCAGACATTGACGAGCGTTTTTTTTATTAGTCCATACCATTGCCCAGTTGTCTTTGGCCAAGAGTATTAATATAACAGTCGATATCAGGACAAGGGAATGCCACTTTTTTATTAGACATCTTGCTTTTGAATGATGGGTCGAAAATGACATGTAATCACAGCCAAACCTTTTGAAATTGCTATGGGATCACCCAATTCGGTTCTTAGTGTTAACTGACAGAGTTCCAAATAGGAAATGTTTACGGGAATATACTGAAGATGCTTTATATTGTAGTGGTGAATATGTTCTTGATTGGTTTTTCGTTCAAGAATTCGTCTGAGGGGAAGATTTGAATTACCAACCCGAGATGCTTCCACAAATGAAGCGTAGAGAAATATACAAGTGTCTGTGGAGAAGGCAGGCGGGTAGTCAGCGAAAATGAAATTAGTGTTTCCGGCACTTTTACCATTGATTATATTGACCTTAAAGCCAAGAAAATCCTTTAAATTATCATTGAGAATAACCTTTTCACTGGCAATGGGTGAACTAATGTAGATCTTGCCCTCCTCCTTTGAATAGTTGAAATGAAAAGCTCCTTTTTTACGAGCAGAAATTCTAATATTAATAGAACGACATAAATCGTTCATACAGGTGAGTTCCTCATAGGGTAATATAATGTATGAATAATTCATCCATTTGCTTTTATTAATTTGCTCTTGATTACTTAATGATGAAGGTTGCGTCAATTCAGTTGGTCGAATTTTGTCATAATATTTGCAATCTCTTCTTAGGATGTAATAGTTATTTTTAAGAATACGTTCACCGATACCTCCTTAATAATTCCCGTCAACTTGGATGGTGGGTGACAGATTTATCAAAAAGCCATTTTTTATATTCAGCCGATTGTAGAGAGGATAGGAAATAATGGGAATGGAAGTCAAAAAGAAATTATTGAGCATTCTCAATGTTTTCAATACCGACCAAAGAATCAAAATCAGAGTTGTATCCTAGCCAGCAAACTAGCAAGTGTTTCTTGCCCCTACGAGTACGACTCTTTAATATCTTTTCAATTTTATACATTTCGCTAGTGTTTCTAACTTTTTGCAGTTCACATTCATGAAAACCGCTGAGAATGTCATCATCTTTGGTGTCTCGCAGTCGATAAGTTATGGGTTTGGCGTCCAGGATTTTGGACCCTTTAAAAAGTTCAGTGCTCCATAAATAATTCTCTTTTTCAAAAATATTGCTGGTTCTATTAATTCGAACAGTATCACCAACATTGAATTTATTTTTTTTCTCATTTTCACCATTGGAGTATTACTTTAGAAAAGCATCAAATGTATTTTCATTGTAGTGAACATCCCGAGGGCTTGAGTTGGACAGAGATCGATGAGGTCGATGGTTGTATATCTGCATGATTGTATCTAAATCATAAATAACTACCAGCGTATTTTTAAGTCTGAAATATCTTAAAATTTATAGACGAAAAATTCTTATTAATCGTTAGGCCAATTCAACCTTTAACGGGCTATGACTCAGATATAGTACTGAATTATATTCCATTATTACCTTTTGCTAATGGGGATTAACAAATTCACTACCGCGATCCGATTGAATTTTTCTATACGAATCCTGTTCTAGAATACTTTCAATGGCTCGAGCAACTTCAACACCTCTCTTTGATCGCAATTGAATGCCATAGGCATAGCGACTAAAGACACTGATTGCCACCAGAATATATTTGTAGGGTGTATTTTGACGTCGTTGAAGTGTATCTATAGTTAAAAGATCCATTTGCATTATATGGATAGGAACAAAGGCTTTAGTTTGACGATATTGTTTGCTACAAATCCTATGATTCCAGTGTAGTGTGTAACTTGGTACATTCTCTAGATACTCTTTTGCTTTTTTCAATGTGGTGGTGCCGGAGACAGCTTTAGAAAGCGTTTTGGGAGAACTTAAACTTTCCGCTTCACCAACATTTTCATAGACACCTTTCAGAACTTCATCCATTTTGAACGTAAACACGTAGTGTAATGTCCACTCCCCTTTTGCACACTGGAGGACGAATCAATTCGTCTTCGCTTTTGACTAGCAGCCACAGGTGTTGTAAAATCAGTAGCGCTAGTATCTTCAAATATTGAATCTTCTTCTTCTTTTTTAAATGATGTTGGTGTTGGACTATATTCTCTTAGTTTCTTTAGAATTTGCTTATTGCCAATAAGACTTTTGGGAAAGTTTGATACACACAGAAAGGTGTATAGATTATTGTCAAAGGATAAGAGTCCTTTACGATTCGTCACCATATCACAAATTAAATCAACTAGATTATAACTTTTTCCTTGAATTATAATTTGTTTCCCTGTGTTATTGACTTGAACTTGATCACCAGTTTCCAACATGAGATATGATAATACTCTTTAACTCTGTTCTCGAGAGGGCGGCGGCAATAGGTTCCCGATTTTCGAAACTATCGAAATCAATTCTATCTCGTTTGGTTGTGCTGAATCTTGAGGAGATGTTTCCTGTGTGGAGTAATCAGTGGCGACAGTGGGTTTCTCACGATAAGGTTTATGTTTGTCCACACGTCGCAATGCATCTTGAAGTAAAAGCAGTTTTTTGTCATCGGCAATATTCTCATCATTAATGAATTTGCTTAGATTGTCTTCAAAATGTTCGACGCGCGAGAGGACAAGTTCAAATGGTGTCAATTTATATGGTTTTGCCATTCTCTAGAGAAAACTGTTTACAAGTCCTGCAATTATCGGCAGTAAAAGTGTGAAAAAGCTACCACCCGCTTGAAGGAGTCGTGGTCGTTTTTATTTTTTTCCCTTGTTTTTTCAGGCCAAGGCGCCGACACTGGTACGATGTTGCTTTGTCTGTTGTGTAAAACCATCTTGCAGTTGAACATTTCCCTCAGGTAAATTTAAACAAAGTTCAGATATTAGATTAATGAAATCACTCTCGACACCATGTTTAAGTATTGCTTTCCTATGTAGATGTTTTGAATTGATTAGAACGGAAAATAAATGTCGTTATTCGTGTAGTTTCATCAGTGTCATAATGGCAACTAATAACCTTTTCTACTGTTCACAGGAAGATATACTGTAATTTCATTGTTGAAAATGTCGTTGACTACACGTAGATCCTCGGGCGTGCTCTGATTAAGATCCAGCAAAATGTAACCATAGGGCTTGCTAGTCGCCTGTGTGTACGCTGACAACATAATTTTTGGGGGGCGGGGGTATATCTGTTTATTGTGAGTTGTGAGCGTGCTAGATTCACGAACGACTCGATAGATAATATAGACGGTGCAATTCAAAGCAAGGGTTCGCATACATTTGCTCTGATGAAACAGATTGTGCATGTCGAAGATTGTCTTCAATATGTTTCACCAATGCACTTAAAGCACATTGAAGTCTATTCACATGTGCTATATCAACTTTAGCGGCAAAATATAATTGATCCTCCATTTTAAATTTGCTCAAGGATATCACATATCTTGCATATACTGCATTCCATTCAAGACAAAGACGTGATCCTTTCGTGATTTCCACCGCAATGCTTGGTGCTCTTGTACTATTATCATCAACTCCACTATCAACTTCTAATAGGGTAAACATTCCACTCGTCATCATCATCAACACAAATATATATCCAAATGAGTAAAGTCAAACTGTTCTTCTTCTTCTTCTTCTTCTTCTTCTATGTAACCAACCCTCTGATTGGCTAAGAAGGGGGATGTAACCGACTCGATGATTGGCTGAGAAGGAAACACATGATCTAACTGTTTCCTTGAAACTCATAACATTCGCGTCGAGCATGTACACTCTCACTGACAATGAATCATAAAACAGACATAAATTGCTGTTGACATCCATAAATGTGACAAAGTTCCTGTTTTTTCATTCTCACTGACAAAAACCATAAAACAGGAATATAAATTGCTGTTGACATCCATAAATGTGAGAAAGTTCCTGTTTTTCCATTCTCACTGACAAAAACCATTAAAACAGACATAAATGTGAGAAAGTTCCTGTTATTCAAATTCTCACTGACAAAAACCATAAATCATCCATAACCATCAATTAAAAACATAAAATAAATCGACCAACACTCATAACCATCCAAGAAAACAGACATAAATGTGAGAAAATTCCTGTTTTTCCAAGTGAGAAAATTCCTGTTTTTTCATTCTCAGTGAGAAAACCATAAACCACGTGGTAACGTTCGGATCAATTGAGGCCTTTCTACTAATGTCATTGATATACAACGAAAATAACTTCGGAGACAAAGTATAACCTTTTTTTTACCCCTAGCCTGCTAAATATTTCCCCCGATGTTTCCTTATCAACCCACACAACAAACTTTACCGTCAAAAACATTTGCAATGAAATTCGCACAAACTGACGCGGTAATCCTGAATTAATCAAACAATGCATAAGAATTTCCCTATTTACACTATCAAAAGTACCTTTTAAGTCCAAAAATGCCACAAACAACTTATTCTCTATTTTCCTGATATATTTCCTAAATAGACTTGTTAAAATAAAAATTTGATCTATAGTACTATAATTTTCGCAAAATCCTGCTTGTATTTCGATAACTTTCTGTGATTTTTCTAGCCACTTATCTAATCTATTCCCTAACACTTTCGCGAAAAGCTTGCTTACACCATTGCCCAAACTGATCATGTGGTAATTCCTGAGATTCATGCTATCCACTTTTTTATATAGTGGTATGGTGACAGATGTTTTCCATTGCTCTGGCCTTTGGGGGTTGTTGATAATGGACCAAAATGCTAAAGCGATGATTTGGATGACCCTTACTTTTACCCATTTCCATACTTGCATTGGGATTCCGTTTAAACCAGGAGCTGAATTACCCTTCATTTTTTTCATGGTGTTAAGTATTTCATCCTCGATGACAGATTTTAACAATTTGTAGTCCTCTTCCTTCATCGGTCTCTCTATAATTTCTTCCTCAAACATATCCTCGCACATTAAATTTCCATCGGATGTGTAGCTCCTGATTTCTTCTAATTCTTTATTTTCTAAGTAGTCCGGCCGTCTTAATGCCTCGATTGCATCTTTTTCTTCGTTTGCATTCCTAGTTTATTCTTTTACAAGCTTCCAAAACTCTTATGATTCATTTTTCAAAAGACTAACCTTAGCCTTTCAGCTTTTTCAATCTCATACTTCCTTTTTTTACCTTTATAAGATTCTTATATTTCTTTCTCTCTCTCTTGTAATTCTGATACAGTTGTTGAAAATCATCTCCTTCTTCATTTAATTTCAATACCTTCAGTGCCTCCCAAACTTCCTCCCTTTTATTCCTACACTCCTCATCATAGAATGTACGCATTCCTAAATTTTCTGGCAAAACAATCTTTCAGAAGTTGAGGCGTGGTGCGAAGATTTGAAACCAGTCAGTACACCGAGATATCTTGTGCTTTAATAGCATATTCACCCAACTGAACACTTCTCGGGCAATCTGAGCGGTGATTGAACACGAGGAACTCAGTCTTACTCTCATTAAATCGAAGGCCAATACGTTTATATCCCTATCGAGAATTCAAAATTTTCCTCAATTTCAAAGGCTCTTCTACAAATATCAAGGATGTCATCCGCATAGTTAGCTAGTGAAACATCAATACCTTTAAATATACATGTGGTTATAGCATTCTGTTGTGGTACAATGATAGTATTATTAAACAGGGGCAGGGCTGTAACAGCACCCTGTCAAATACCCTTTTTTACTGGAATTGAAGGAGTAAGTTCCACCATACAAGGTGAGATTGTTACCTTAACTCTGGCATTTCGCTTCTTATACATGTCACATATTTGATGGCAGAAATATTAACTCCATGCTTATAAGTAGTCAATAGGATATGCGGATATGATTATTTTCATAGGCGTGTAGAAGTAAATTAGCTATCAAATGGTGAGCATGGTCGTGGTCTACTCTTTTCTTGAAGCCGAATGAAGAACATTGGTATGAGGGCTTTCCCCTTTTTATTACTGGGGTTATTACTCCAGTACTGAACAAATCAGGAACTATACCACAACAGAATATCATCTGAAAGAGTGAGAACAGATGCTCAATCAGGAGAAGGGACCCACATCTTAGATGCTTTGCACAGAGGCCATCAACACCACGAGAAGTTTTCTTTTGTAGCTTAGAAATGCACTCAGTAACCGCAGATCCTGTAACAATAAAACTGATCTCATCAATTGATTGACCTAACCAACCATCAAGCTCCCTTTTGTATTGATTTGACAGTGATGGATGATGCTTGGAAAACTCACTTTCCAAGTAACCATACCACTGGTCACTGGTAATTTTGACAGCATTATAGTCTTTTGAATTATCTTTTTAAGTGCTTTCCATAAAAAAATTAGGATCACTTGTGGCTTTACTTGATGGCTTAGCAACTGATTTAGCCAGGTTTTGCCTAAGTACTTTCACGAAATATCGCTTTAATTCAAACGAGTTTCATTTACCAAACCTTGCCGTGGCATACCACACTCCTTCCAGACACGAAACCAGAATTTGGATTTAGCACAAGAATCGACGAGCCATGCTTCTCAGTTCCAAGACGTACTCTTCGTATGGGTACACTAGCACGCTCAGCAGCGCGTAAAGCGTGAAAGATATCAGCACAGTATATATTTAGCAAGGTTTGCTTCTCTGCAAATGCTAATAGGTTATTTTGGGAAAGTAGATGAAACGGCACTTTGATCGTTCCTAAAATAGAATCACAAAGAGCCTGGAACACAAAACTAATCTGCACAAGCCCAGTCAGTGGCTTCGAACCATTTACTATTATTTTCTTGACTTTAATCGCTCGATGCAATAAGTTGAACAGAGAATATATTACTGATAGGCATATGGTCTGAGGTGTAGAAAGTGGGGATAAGTAAGGATCCAGAGTCTGCTTTTACATTCGGGGAACACATGAAAAAGTCCAGAGAAAAGATGATGCCAGAACTATGAATATATTTGAAATCTGGGGCATTCTCAACTGCCACGAGCTGAGGACACATGCTATTCATAATGTTTGCACGACTGCTACTGTTGTCAGAAATATTTCAGTTTATATCACAAGCAAGTATACTACTAGGTTTTGCACTTCACAATCAGACGCGAGGAAACTGACTAGGTGGCAAGCTTGATCAAATTGTCTTCTGATGCAGTATTAGGATAATTCGTGGGTAAAAACACTGAGACCACCACATAATCCTGAGTTTTGACTGCCGTAAAATAGTCGCAGTCTCGAAAGTGTTCGGGCATGACGACACTTCTAGCAAGAAAAGCAGTACCTCCACTCGGCAGACCAGCCCCAGAGGGTATAGCGGCACGGCTTATTACGGCAGTAGAAAGAATTGGGCTCAACAGACTTAGATTTTCGGCAGTGAGAAGATGCTCTTGCAGGCAGAGAACGTCATTTGTGTCACACAGAGTTTGGATTATGCGTAATTTTACTGCGATGCCTCCATTAATATTCCATGATGTAACTCGTAGATCAGTGTTCATTGGGGATTCAAAAGTTTCTGTGTGACAGGACATTTATACCTGTAACAAGGATGGTAAGGGTGGCTGCACAGCGTACATTGCATTTTATTTTGATAGGGGGTCTCCAGCTTGTTCGAATGTCCAGTCTGCATACAGCACGGACAGCGAGTAAGAGCTTTACAGTACTGGGCAATGTGTCCGTAAGTTTGACAGTTGTAGCAGCGAGGAGGGAGATGAAGAAACTTCTTGATTCAGATTCACTCATACTCGATTATCACTGACGAGGAAATGGCCGCTAATAGATCTTCTCGACGAGAAAACCGAAGTTTGTAGGATCTAGTTTTGCCGATACGGGAGACTTCGGTACAGTGGGTTATCAAGTTCTGCAGCTGACCGTCAGTAACGAAACAAGCAATTCCATAATACACTGGAACTTATAGCTGTAGTCTTAGCAATTGGTTATTAGATTTGATAGCATCAGCTACAGCAGTAGCTTCATTTTTTTTTCACTTACGGTGATGCACCAAGTATTGTTTCCCAGTCTAAGCTCAGTTATCACCGACTTCGAGTCACCATACAAGTAATCAATAAAAGTTTTGCGGTTCTTGGGGTCGTCCAGCTCTTTAGGTGGATTCTTTAATGTAACGGCAAAAGAGGGTTTGGATGACTTGAGACAAAGAAGGTAACGGGTTGTGCTTTGACAGGATATAATTATCGAATTTGATACATATTTCGTTGACTTTACGAGTAAGCGTGGCACTTGATTCCCCGGCGACAATTGGTACTTCATCAGGCTCGTACATCACGAAACGTGGTAGTGGTGTTTGATTTTCATCACACTTTTCAAGCATTTTAAGCATGTCCTGACAGTTATCTACAACTTTTTGTCGGTCAATCGGGCGATTCGTGCTGTTTGAAAAATTCAACAATATTTTCTTTGCTTCCATTAGCACATCATTGCTAAAAAAAAGTCTGCGCCAGTTTTCACAATATTGGTGTGAACATTCCCCATAGCCCGGACACGGTATAAAAAGTTCAAGGTTGGATACCATACAAGCTGCTGGTTCTGCATTGTATGTAGCAAACAAACATACAACAGGTATCTCTCTCACTTAACCCGAGAAGAAGGCTGAATAGCCGTACAGATCACTGGGAGCAGGGGAAGCATCGATACCTGCTCACTTGTTCCCTGCAATTCAGGCTAATTAAAACCGGCAGGTACCTGCACAGTGCTCCCGGCAGGTTCTTTCCCCTCTTCTGCTTGCTCCCTAGCAATTCACTCAGCACTGTCGACGCACCTTAAGAAAAAGGTTGAAATCATTCACAAATCATACAAGGGCGTAAGACAATCTCAAAAAGTAATATTCAAAATCAGGCGACACATGTAAAATTATCCAAATTATAAATGAATGTCTTGAATCTAGGGTAATTTGACCCATAGCAAAATATTATGAAATAAGGGACTAAATTAGCCACGGTCACTGAAACAATTCGAGTTCAAACCACTGAATTAATGCAAGTTCAAAATCAAAATCCAAAAAGAAGTTCTCTCTCTGGATCTAGGTCAATTTGACCCGTAGCAAAACATTATAATATAACAACTGAATTAGCTACGGTCACTGAATTAATTCAAGTTCAAAGCACTTAATTAATACAAGCCCAGAGCAGGCTTTAAAAACCAATAAATCCGAAAAGGTGTTCTCACTCTGAAGACTAAATGAAGACTCATTACATACGTTTATAATTAATAAAGATAATTTCTTAAACCACATTGCACTGACATCACATAAAGAAAGAAAAAAGAGCAAAAATGAGGTTTTTATAGGCAAAATGAAAATACTGAAAAAACAAAGCGAATATTTCGAGAGGACAAACGCCTCTCTTCTTCAGCGCGAAACGAAATAATGTATCCAAGAAAAATGCCTAAAAAAAAAAAAACATACGCGGAAAGTAAATGTGAAAAGAACCAAAAAACCAAAGAAAAAACCAAAAACTTAAAAGATGAATAAAATTCAATAAAAGCCAAAAATTAAAAGAATTAAAACCAGTTACCTAACAACCATAAAAGTGAGTTATTCGCCAATAACGGTGATTTGCACAAAATTCAAAAAAATATGAACTACCATCGACGAATACTAGCGAACAACTGACAAAGAAAAGGAAAAAATTCATTCATTCAAAAACAAAACGAACCAGCAATTAATTAAGTTGGAGAACTATGTCATTTGATTTTGGATTTTGACTAATGCATTTCTTGCAGACACCCTTTGAGACCTAAGGGATTGTTCACGTATTTGATTAGATGACTGAGAAAGTGGTTCAAGGTTTATTTCAGGGATTACTAAAGTAACGGCTTCTCTTTTGAGAAAACCGAAATATGACTCGTTTATTCTTAAATCCCCGGAATCTCTGTTTAAAGCTAGACCTAAATGTTGGTATTTATAAATTTCAATAGCTTCTCTGTAGTGCTGGACAATACCTATGTCATGCAAAATAAGGCTAGCTTGATTAAACAAAATAGTATGGTCTTGTTTTTCAAAAATGTTCTCTGCAAGGGCAGAGTCAAAATTTTCTGTTTTTTTCCGCTTTTTAAGTGTATTATTAATTAAACTAGAGTGCTAAGTTAATCTATCCGTTAGTCGCTGATCAGTTCTTCCGATATACCAAAGACCACACGCACAAGGAATTCACGCACAGACACCGGAGTTTTCACCTATCGGGATAGGGTATTTACCTTGATAAATTTAAGACCTGATAGTTTTTCTGGATCTATAATAAGTGTAAATGTTATTTTTCCTTAGATTTTTTGACATGTGGTCTGAAACCCCTTTAACGTATGGGAGACCAAGATAAACTGAATTTTCCCTTTGATTTGTGTTTTCTGTTGAATTATCTAATAATCTTTTAATGCGTTTTGCAATCACAGAATTTATTAAACTAATTGGATAACCATTCCCAAATAAAATAGCTTTAAGGTGGTTGAGCTCTAAATCCAAGAAGCGTGTTGAACAAACTTTCAATGCTCTATCAACTAGAGAAGTGACAACTCCTCTTTTCACAGCAGGAGAATGAGTAGAGGAATAACTTAAGTAACAGTCATTATGTGTGGGTTTTCTATAGACACCAAACTCGAAACATGAATCATTTCGGTGCACCAGAACATCTAAGAAAGGAAGACGCCTCTCTATCTCTGATTCCTGAGTAAATTTGAGTTTTGGATCCAAGGAGCTGAGCAAGTAAAGAAAAGAACCCAGAGACTCATCACCATGCTCCCACAAATAAAAAATATCATTCTTAACAAACAACAAAAGTACGAAGAACAATAGGGAAATCTTTTTGCAAGACAGTGGAGATAATTTGAATGAATATTTCGGCCCTATGTCCATGGGCCGTCCTCAGCAAGACAAAAATATATGAAAGAAAAAAGACTCACAACAACATGCGACCAATAAAACCAAAAATTAAAAATTTTTCAAAGCAGTCCTAGCATCCTTACTTCAGCGAAGTTCAACCAGGACTGATAAAAAGTAAGGTAAAACAAGGCTATTCAATGAGATGAAAGAAAAATAAATTAAAAACACGGTCTTATTTCTAATCCAGCCTTTTTGGCAGCTAACCTCAAAGGTCTTTTTGTGACCGGTTCTGTGTTAATGTCTCTCGGTTTTTTAAAATATTCTGTAAGATCATTTTTAATTAAATTTGTGTATAGAGCATTTAGCGTATATTCCCCCAAGTCCCTATTTAAGGAAATACTATTATTAATCTTAAGTCTGGTTTCAATTGATTCTCGGACTACCTGCTTTATACCTAGGTCATTGCTAATAAGGGCGGATTCATCAAAAAGTATATTGTGGTTAGGATTTTCAAAAATATGGCTGCCTGATACAGAATCAGATGAAACAGCGGAAATATTAGAATTTAGAGCTTTGACTATATCATCCTTATGCTGTTGTATGCACTTTTCTAAATTCTGGTGTGTTCTACCTATATAATATTTGCCACAATCGCATGGTATTTGATAGACCCCTCTTTGGCGAGTAACTCGGGTTTTATCTTTACCAGAATTCTCACTTGGTAAACTATCATTAATTTTACGAGAATGTAAGTAGAAAGCTATCTTATACTCCCACGAGAACACCCTGCTGCCACCTACAACTTTTTTAACACCATATATTGGCACGAGAACCACTCGGTTTATGGTTTTTTGTCAATGAGAATTTGAAAAACATGAACTTTGTCACATTTTTGTATGTTTTCTTGGATGGTTATGTGTGTTGGTCGATTT